>NC_056523.1:19811472-19944406 GCF_019175285.1 Sceloporus undulatus | reverse complement strand
ATTTCTAGAGGCCAAAATGACTAAACTGAGGCTGTCAGGGCTGCTGATGACAGAGTGACTTGAAGGTCTCTTCTTCATGGGGTCAGCATTAGTCAAAATCAATCTGACAGTTGGTCTTCTTCCTCACTGATAATGTTGCCATCACGACTGTACTCTGAAGGTGTTTGGTCACATGTGTCCTAGTTATCATCCCCCTTTTCACTCGCTGCCCCTCACTCCTGGAACCTTCTTCCCCCGCGAACAAGAGCCATCACTTCTTTAACCAGCTTCAAAATGGAGTTGAAGACCATCCTGTTCAGGGCAGCGTTGCCAGGCATTGCATAATTGTCACTTGCTATTGGATGTTCTTTTGTTGCCTGTTTTATTGAATCATTTCCTATATTGCTATGTATTTTATATGTATTATCCTACTAGAGAGGCCCCTTCCCCACCACCACTCCCTTTGTGTCGTGTCTTTTTAGATTGTAAGCCTGAGGGCAGGGAACCGTCCAATTAAAAAGATTGTATGTACAGCGCTGTGTAAATTTACAGCGCTTTATAAATAAAGGTTAATAATAATAATAATCTGTGAAATGTCAGAGAGTATGGTATGAGGGGACACCAAGGTTTGTTTAGAGTTTGCAAAACTTACTTTTTGGAATACAACTGCATAGATTTATTTATTTATTTATTTATTTATTTATTTATGAGCTGCCTTTCTCTCAGAAGGGACCCAAGGCAGCTCTCTCAGGTAGCATGACCAATGCCCATTCTAAATGAGGAAGTGTATTTATTTCTGTTCAAAAGAGTAACTTTTTAAGGCTCTTTTGGAGTGGGGTAATGGCATGAACTCCCAGGTCTCAGTCCCTGTGACAGTTTGGCTATTTATAAGTCAATACAAATTTGACTTAAAGCCTCAAATGTCCCCTGAACCCCTTCTAAGGGAACTGTACTCTAACTGATTTTTGCATTAATGACCACTGGGAAGTATGGTGCCTTCATGTAACAGTATAAACATGTAATAGTATAAAATTCAGATCCAGGGTATCAGTTGCACTGCGAGCCATTGTTCTTAGAAACATCTATCTCATGATATGCAAACACACTGCAAGACAGAAAGCAGAACTCACTTGGCTTCAAGAAATCACAGTGTCGTGCAGGTGAGACCTGCACAGTTTGGGAAGTCTCCGTACTAAGAAGAAAGAAGTTCTGCTGTGCAGCATTGTAGAGGGGCCACTTTACCTCCTTGGCCCCTGCCTTTGTAGGATCCCTGCAGAAAAAGTAAGAATATATTTTAACCCAACATGATTCTGTGTGAACTCCACAAGACACAGACTTCCTTATTCCTTTATTTCCATTTTAAATACACTTTCATAGAACGCTCTGGGGTGGTGCTAAGAAATATACTTGTAAAACAAAATTTATTCCATTATTCATCACAATGTGTCAAAAGCAGTCTGTTGCCTCTGCTCTTTACTGGAGTAATTTTCAGTAAATTATTATGTTATTTCTTGCAGCTGTTAAAGGGATCTACTCCAGCTTTAGTCCAGAATTTAACGGAGCTATATCTAAAGTACTGAACCCTGCTCTCATGATAAGTTCAACACCATGGATAGCACTGGTAAGGCTCAGACCAAAACCCAGAGTGGATTCACTGCTCCACTTGCATGGGGTCCCTGAGCCACCTAAGCTAAATACCAGAAGTTGAAGTTGTGGGGAGATGTTCCTGTGCTCATGTCTTGCTTCTCTGGAAGCAATACAGTTGGTCCTCCATATCCATAGAGGAAAACCAGTATGTAAAGGAATCTTGTAGCACCTTTGAGACTAACTGGAAGAAAGAATAGTTAGAAAGGTGGGAAATAAATACAGTGGTACCTCGGGATACGAAATACCCAGGTTACGAAATTTCCGGGATACGAAAAAATCCCATTGGAAATAATTGTTCCGGGTTACGAATGTTTTTTCGGGTTACGAAAAAATTTTTTGGTGCTTTTCGGCGCTTTTTCGCACGAAACGCGGCTTTTCCCCATTAGCGCCTATGGCAATTCGGCTTATGAAGGCTTTTCGGGTTACGAAAGCGGCCGCGGAACGAATTAATTTCGTAACCCGAGGGAGCAGTGTACATAAATAAATGTTTCAAAGGTGCTACAAGAACCCTCTGCACACGTAAAGATAGTATTAAAAGGATAAAATTCAGGCAAGTGTTAGTGTCAGGGTTGGAAGGTGGAATCAACCTGAGTATTAAAGGAGGTATTGCCACACCTTCAAAATGCGCATTTCTTGATCCAAATCTGTCTCAATGTCATGCTGCATCATATATGGGCATGGAACTTATTGGAGCCAAATACTGTCTTTGAATATGGTAAATAAACACCATCAATGATTCCTTTTGCTAAGCAGTTACAGCTATTTCCTGGGCTGTTTAATACTGTGATTAATATTGGTGAAGGAAATAGTGTGCATCTTGTCATGCCTGATGAACAGCTAGACTTTTATTCTGTATACAGCAGCGAGGAAAAAACAATGTCTTACCCACTTCTGGCAAACTCCGCCCAGTACTGCATGATCCTATGGCTTAATGCAGCCTCAGCCTCTGTGTAGGTTTTATTGACACCCACTGCTGACTCAAGAGTGCCAAACACATATGGGAGCTCAGATCCATGGGGTGCTCCAATCCAGTCTGGGAACACAGAGCCAAAAGTGTGATGAGAGAAGAGATAAGCATACACAGGACTCCCAGCTTCTTGGCTCTTTGCTGCAAATTCAACTAATGGGCAAAAAAACCCATAGTCGCCAATCATCTGTGACATGGCCCACCGGTACCGTGCTGCACCATGACCTTCTTCACTGTATTTCAGTGCCACAGCCCGCACATCTTCAGCAGTTGCCTTGCGAATTGTCTTTTTTGCTGCTTCCAGAAGTTGCTCCCAAGAAATTAAGCCATGACTGGTATCAGGATAATAATACAGCACAAAGGCAGATGCTTCATCAGAGGTTACACCAAGGAGAGTTGGTTTGACCTGAAAGCGTCCTGCCTGAAGGAGCTTTTGTGGATCATCAGGTAGAAAGTCTTCATCTGTTGTTGGTAAGAAAGGGAGATCTAGAAGGAATTCACTCTTCTCAATCATTGATAACTCATGCTGACCATATTCCGTCACATTTTTTTCCTTTAGGCAGCTCAATACAGCATTTTTGTCACCTTCCACACAGCCTAGAAGCTGGCTGAAGGCAAGGGTTTTCTGCTTAACTTCCTCAGGACTCTTCCATGCCCAGAGGACATTGGATGCTCCACTCTGCAGGATAGCCTGACTGAAAAGTGGCTGGCTTTTGGGGGAAAGGAGATGCAAACCCACAGACACTGCTCCACTGTTGTGGCCAAAAAGGGTCATCCGGTTGGGATCTCCACCAAAAGCAGCTGCATTGTCCTTGATCCAGGTCAGAGCCAGCTGTTGATCCCACAGGCCCATATTTCCTGGGATGGCTGGTGGCAAGGAAAGGAAGCCCAGAGCCCCCAGGCGGTAATTCATGGAGGCCACAATGACATTCTCAGTTGCAGCTAAGGAAGCCCCATTGTACAAGTCCAGCGAAGCTGTGCCAGTGAAAAACCCAGATCCTCCATGTATCCAGACAAGAACTGGAGCTGGCATGGAGGGCTGTGGTTGGGGCACCCAGATGTTGAGGAAAAGGCAGTCTTCTGACTGGGGTCTGTTGGGAGCCCATGTGTCTGAATCTGGGAAATCTGGGTAAGTGAACTGGGGACAGGCATTACCAAAGTTGGTGGCCTCCAAGACTTGACTCCATGGCTGATGTGGATGAGGCTTCTGGAAACGCAGGTTCCCCAAGGGAGGCTCAGCATAGGGGATACCCAGGTAGGCCGTTACAGAACCAGAACCCCCTGGGAGAAGTTTGCCCTTGACAGGGCCACTGTTGGTGATCACCACAGTGTCATCTTCAGTGGCAGAAGTGGATGTCAATGAAAAGAGGAGAAGGAAACAGAAACTGGAAAAAGGGGGCATCATAGCAACTGGAAGGAGAAAATAGTAGACAAGGTTAAGCAAATGCAAGAGAGACAGTGAAGTATCTATTTTGCTCACAACCCCATCTCTGCTTGACTCTGCCTGACTCTGCTTAGTTTCCAAAATCAGATGAGATCTGTTACCTTCAGGATATAAAGGCCTGCCCAATAATACATCTTTCAAGAAGGACAGTTTACCTCCTTCACCATGGCTCTCTTCAGCAAAAATGCAGTGGTTACTCACTAAGGGAAACTATGGTCTATGATATCCACAGTCTCTTTGTTGGGATATAGCAACTTCGCATGCTGAAACCTTCTAGTAATGCATGTCTATGGTGGCCTTATTGTTTACTCACATTTCCTGTTTACCCAAGAGCACACCTTTTGCCTTTTGTCCCTGAGAGAATGATCCACCATTATTTCTCTCTTGCCCTCTCCTTGCTCAGGAGAAGATGCCTTCCTTGCATACTGAGAAGAAACTTTTCTAAGATGTATGTAACCTACTTTTTCTTACCTTATTTTTCTTGCAACATGAAGCTAGACCTGTGTGTTACTTCATACCACATGCTTTTGTATGTAAACTTGTTTTATTATTCACTTTAACCAAGTGACTGTGTTTTTATTGGGGACACGTGGGACTAGGAGATATAGTGGACCTAGTTTTCCTGCTCACTCATATTCCTCTGTGTTTGCTCTGCTACTGAGATTAAACAATCTCTCCTACTTTCCTGAGTTTCTAGCAATTCTCAAGAAAGTGATATTCCCAATACTCTTTAGTGAGTTTGAGGGGGGACCTTTCAGAAGGGACCCTTTCAGAAAGGTCCATTGGTTATGCTTATTTACTTGTTAATGAAATATGTTGCCTCCATTTAACATTGCTAATATTCCTTTCTCATTTGCTTTCCCTAGTGCCTTTACACCGCCCTGCTATTGCATCAAATATATTTTATAAACTGCTCCCAATCCTAGCCTAGCAGAGTACGAACAGCAATGCTTAGAGGAGAGGCCTTGTAAGCACCCTGTGTAAAGCACTCTGTGCCTACTGAAGTCTATAAGGACACTTATGCAAAGACAGCCAGTATGCTGCAGTGGTATGAGTTTTGAACTATGACACTGGAGACTGCTTGGTCATGGAAACCAAGGGTAACTTGAGCAAGTCACACTCTCTATGAATCAGAGGAAGGCAAAGGCAAACCTCCTTTAAACAAATCTTGCCAAGACAACCTGTGATAGATTCATCTTATGGTTTTCATGAGTCAGAAATGACTTGAAGGCACACAACTATGCAAGGATATGGCCCTCAAGACATAGATCCCTTCCTCTGACCAATAGCAACAGGGAACAATTAACCTGGGACTCTAGCCTATCAATGGATCTCTTTCTTCTCTGCCTGATGCTGTCTCAGAGAATTTCAAATACACCATTTCCCCACTGAGGCAACCTCCTAGATACAACTGTGGCACGTTGAGGGAAGAAACTCTCAGGGCCTCAAAGGTCTCATTATTATTTATTTGTCTCCTGATTTTTCCTGCAGAACTGGAACTCCAGGCAGCTTTCAAAATTAAATCAGATGCAGATAACTTATAAATATATACGCATATACGTGCGTGCTGTGCATCTTCAAGTCATTTCCAACTTATGGTACCCTGTTCAGCAATTGCAAGATCATAAAAGGACTTGCAATCTTATATCTGCTGAGGATTCATATTTACAGTAGTTCATGACCAAGCATGATCCCCCCCTCCCTAAAAAAAACCCTACCATTGCAGGTTTGTAGCCCTCTGATTGAAGTGTTTCTAATGTACTGGGGATGCAACCCTGGAAAATGATGTCTATAGCACTCTCCCAATATTGAGAAAAGCAGCTATGCAGGACCCCGAACAGACTCCAGCTGCCTGTTTATTGATGCGCCCTGTGACCAGGAGAGCACTGCTGATGTCAGTTCCCAGCATCCTGATCTCCAGCATCTCAGGAATGCTTCAGTCAGGGCATAGTCAGGCTGCAAAGGCAGTTTTTGGGAGATGACATGGAGTTCCATCACTGTAGTTGTGATGACAATGGAGGATCTCAACCATCCTTAAAGGTAATTAAGTTATCTCTACTGTTCAAAATAATTCAAAATGCTCACTCACCCTACTACTTAGTTGCTGCTTGTGTTCAATAGTGCCGCTCACTTCGGTAGATTCCTTGGCTGTTTCCTTTCTCTTTCTTTTCACTACCACCTTCTCTTCTCTTCTCTCCTCTTCCCTTCCCACATTTTTAAACCCTTTCTCGCCAAGCCCCCTCACTGTCTCCACAGAAACCAAGCATTTGTTTCCTCCCTCCAGCCTGACACTGCTTTCTGTTACCTGTCAATCTGATCTCATCCACCCAGTGAGTTCTTTTGGGCTGTCACCAACCAAAATTTATGTGATACTGACACAGCTCCAGGAAACAGAAGCTTGTAGGTACAGAGGGAACTACACTCTTTTTTCATTTAAGATCCAATCCAAGGGGGCCTGATATTCTGGTGGCCCCCAGGTTTGCATCAGAAAAGTTCCTGTACAATTCTAAACAGCTGCAGTGGGACCAGATGCAAGTGTTGTTTTGCAGCTACCATGGATTACAAGTTCAAGCTTCACAATGTCTCACAAAACTACAGTTCCCAGAGTTCCCTAGCATTGAGCCAGGGAAGTTTAAGCTGTCAAACTGAATTATGTCTGTAGTGTGTTTTGGACCTATGTTAGTGAAATAGTGACTGTCTTCCATAGACTGATCTTTAGAAAAATCAAAGTGCTGAACCCTGTTACCAAAATGAGTTCAGCACCTTGGACAATTCCTTTAAAGTCTGGAGAACTTTCCAAAAGCACAGCCTTTTATGTTTCAGGATAAAATAGAAAGGAGAGGGATCCAGAAACATCTTTAAGACTGATTTATTTTAGCATGAGTTTTCATGGATTCCAGCCCACTTCTTCAGTGTGGTGAAGTGAAATATTAGGACCATGAGAGGCTGTACAACTTCGCTCCGTCAGCGCATCTGAAGAACTGGCCTGAAACACATGAAAGCTTGTGCTAAAATAAATCCGTCTTAAAGGTTCTGCTAGATTTCTTCATTGTCTGCTTTCTTTTAAAGTTTGGACTATATCCTGGAATGGCTTCACTGCCCAGCTGATATGCCCATGCTCATATAATTGCAGTCTTAGCCATACCCTTGGACCCAAGAGCAATGGCAGGCCATCATTGGGTAGTGGTTATCTGCCATCATTCCTAGATTCAAGGGAATGGGTAAGGCTGCAACTGACCATCTTGAAGTAGGAGAAAAAGTCTGAATCAAATTAGAGATGGGGGAACATATCCACTCCCTTCTCTAGTTCTTTCTTTCTTTCTTTCTTTCTTTCTCATTCTCTCTCCCTCCCACCCTCTTTAGTTGACACATGTGGCTGTACTTGGAAACTAGATGCATGTATTATTTATTTATTTTATTTATGGTATTTATGCCCTGCCCTTCATCCCTAAAGGCTCTCAGAGTGGCTTACAATTATTATTATTTATAATTAGGCAGGTCCCTGTCCTCAGGCTTACAATTTTAAAAGACACAACACAAAAGGAGAAGGGAATGGTGGTGGAGAAGAGGATTGGGTCCAGCAGTTCTTCTCTCTCTCTAAGTCCTGGACAAAGGCAGATGGTCTGGAGGGAAGGCTCTGCTTCTTAATCGAGTCCAGGTGCAATGGAGCTGGGCCTGCATTTCTCCCTCCATAGCCGGATATAAGCCAAGGGAAGTGAAATCTATAGAATGATAGAGATTATCTTCCCTATGCAGTGTCCTAGAGTGGGAGTAATTGATAGGTCTGCATCTTCCAGGGATCTGAAACATTTTCTTATTCCAGTAGTGGGTGTTCTAAAGCAAGCAGGCATTTTTGGAAGTCTTTGGAGTTCAATTGGGTATATTGGTTAAGAGAACAAGGTGCTTAACCTCAAGGTTCTTTATGTTAAAGCTCCAGCCCATCTCTCCTGTCCCTAAAGACCACTCATATCCTCCAAGTTAAGTGGATTTTCTGGGTTGTTTGAGACATACCTCCTTGACTTACCTCCTTTGCTGCTCTTCAGTGAGGCTCCCACTGAGTTCAGTCTGAAGCTGAGTGAATACAGTGTTGTCCAATACACTCACTGCAACACTTCCAAATAGCAGGGAGAGCGACAGTATTTATGTACTATTGGAAAGGGCATTGACCAGCTGAGGACTATCCATGCAAAGGGAAGAAGCTAGATTTATTCTACTTGTGAAGCTGCCTGGAAGTCCAAGTCAGTGTCGAAATGAAGAACACTTTTTTTTTTTAATGGAATGGGCAGGACTTCAGGGAAAAGGGAGTCAGAAGCATGGAAATGCAATCCTTCCCTTCCCCATTGCCTTGAAAAGAGAACACTGTGATTTAGATTTGACAGAGCTTGTACAAGTTTTGGACTACAGCTCACAGAATTCCCCAGCCAGCTTGGCCAGTATTCCGTTATTATACATTGTGAGTTCTGGGAAAGCAAAAGATTCTGCTAGCCTCTTTTCTTACGATATTCTGGAAATTTCCTTCCAATTACTTCATGTAATCTAGGCACATGTACCCAAGACTTCTGCAGCCCTGACTGCCATCTTTATTAGGAAATCTAACCACTCATGGAAGGGTTGAAATGTTGTCTTTTGTCACCATCACTCTCTCCTCTCAGCCACACATTAATGGATGAAAGATGGCCCCATTAATGCAGAACATCCCTGGAACAGATTTCATAGTGTAGAGAGCTATTTTTAAGGTGTATTTGACTATAGTTCTAAGACCTCTCCCCCATAGGTAATCAGTTATTATTGAAGTTACCAATGTTGAAATAGCTCTTTAAGAATGGATCTATACTACACAATTATAGCAGTTTCACACCACTTTAAAAGAAGACGTCCCCACCATATAATATCCTGAGATTTTATATTTGGAGAGGTATTTGAAATTTTCAAAATTATTGTTCAGAGGAGAGCTGTCTAACAAAGAATCTTAAACCCTTTGCCAGGCTACAAATCCCAAGATTCCACACACTCTGGTCACTCTCTCATATTCATCACCTCCTCAGTGCACCCTTTGGAAAGAGACCCTTTCATTTTGTTGTGAATTCAACTGATGCAGGAAATAGGGTATCAGTCTCCGCTTAACATGGGTAATAATGTGCTCCTTGCTCAGGAAAATTCATTGTTTTAACACAGCCTCAGTGTTGAACTCTGGTCAAAACGACCTCTTCCTACACCCATCCTGATGAAGTACAAAATATGTCAAGAAAAGAAATATTGTGTGAAGAACTCTGGGATAATTAAAACATAAGGGATAAAGAATCATAGAACTATAGAGCTGGAAGGGACACAGAAGGTCATTTAGTCCAATCCCCTATTAGTAGATGAAGCTACTTGTAAAGCATTCCTGACAGGTAGCAATTTAGCTGCTGCTTAAAACACATGAAGGAGAATTTGCAAGTTCCCAGTCAGTCTCTTCCACTTCAAAAAGCTGTAACCAAGGGCATCAGAAGAAGGAGATTCGGGTACTATGTAAAATAAGTCTGAAAGGGATACAACCACCCACCCCACCCCTGGCGCCATTCATCAGACAAAACTGGACCATCAAGATGCCTATGCAATTGAATACCCTTGGGAATTATCAGTGGAAAAAATACTAAATGATCACTGCAGTGGGCCCTTGGTATCCGCTGGGGTTTGGTTCCAGGACCCCTCGTGGACATCAAGATCCATGGATACTCAAGTCCTGTTATATACAATGGCATAGTAAAATGGTGACCCATATTTTTAAAATGGCAAAATCAAGGTTTGCTTTTTGGATTTTTGGGGGGGAGGGGGGAGCGTTTTCAAGCCATGGATTGTGGAATCTGTGGATGCAGAATCCACAGATATGGAGGGCCAACTGGATTTTGCCATTGTATTCATGGTACTCAGATTATTACCTTCAGTTGGATGATAATGATGATGACGACAACAACAATGATGGTGATAATCATGATCACAATTGTTTTATTGTTTTGTAAAAACATAATAAGTAAATAGAAATGACTTCCCTGCCGAAGGTAAGCCCTATACCTAAAACTATTCCTGAGTCCTTGAGTGTTGTCCTAGTTTAACTGGAATCTCCTTTCTTGTAATTAGAATCTATTAGCTTGGCCTGTAACTTCTGGAGCAGCAAAAAACAAGCTACCCCATGGCAGAGCTTCCAATATTTGAAAACAGCTGTTCAATCACCTCTAATGTGCTCCTTCTCCAGGATGAAGATTCCCAGCTCCCTTGGCCATTCCTCATAGGGCTTGATTTCCAGACCCTTGACATATAGAAGGAAATGAGTGTAATCAATAGAATATGATGATTTTAATACTAGAAAAATATGCAAAAGAAAAAAATTGGCCAAAACATGTATAGAAGCATCTAACTAGTGTAAACGCTAGACAGCTTAAGCAAATATAAGCACAGGTCAGGAACAGAGAGATGTACAATAGCTTGATTGTGTTTTGTTTTGTTGTTCTGAGTCCAGTTCTAATCAACTGCACCTGAAGGACCTCAGAAGTCAAGATGAGAGAAATCTCTCTCCAAGCCCCTACAATATCCATGGCCAAACTGGTTAGGCAGGAGCTGTGTCTGTTGCTCAGGCTAAGCAGTACGAAGCAAGTTGACCTGACCTGGGATTTAGCAACTCGTGTTTGTCAGTTGTCAGCCATCCAAAATTTATTCCAGTTGCAGAACCTTATTGTGCAACGTGGAGCCTGCTGGACAGATTCAAGTTTCTCTTGACAAAGAGTGATTCTGTTGCAGGGAAATCCCCTTCTTACTACCCTGAAGTGCTTGGTGGCTGGGAAAGTTCTGTTTTTCCTCCAGCTGCTCTCTCAGTAACTGGAAATTATGGAATGGGGAAATGCAAATATTTCCGGAGCCTATTGGAGAAAATCTATAGCCCCATTACTGATCTGAGGAATAATTTTCCTCTTCCCACTCCTGTGCCACCACTACCATCTTAAGATATTTTGCTGTTTGGCACAAATGACATCTCTCTTCAAAAAGTCTTCTTAATGCATTTTATAGCCCTAACCTAAATATCCTGCCAAGGCCCACAAAAATGGTTGGTTATACAGTACCTACAGTGCTTCAACTAACTTTTCCAGTCAAGTAATTCAAATGTAACTAAAATAGTTCCTTTATAGTTGTTGTTGTTGTTGTCAATGAGAGTGATATGAGTGACGGTCTATGATACAAAGCATGACAAACATAGTCAGGCCATACACTCCTTGTAAATATAAAAATAACGAAACCAGTTACAATTACAGTGCAAAAAGAGTGGACTCTTTTTTGGTCCCTTTAAAGTGGACTCAATTTACATCTAACATAAGAGTGGAAGGCAAGAGTGTAAACTGGCATGGAAGCACTGGAAACCCCCCCCCCCCCCAAATACTCTCTCATCCATACAGCCTTTAGTGTGAGCACAGTTATGCCTGCTAGAATTTTGTACGTTCTTTGGCATTGTTTTCCTTTGCTTCATCCTTTAGATGATCCTTTGTTACATTTCCCTAAGTTTACCCTCAACTTATCCATGTCATATCAAAATTCATAATTTTGGCCCCAAAACCTGCCCTCAACTTATACATGAGGTCGACTTAACTGTTGTGCTTATCTCGACTCATGGTGATCCTGTGGATGAGACATCTCTGATAACCCCTAACCTCCACTACTCACCCCAGTTTCTGCAGATTCATACCTGTCACCTTCTTAATTGAGCCCATCCATCTAGCATGTGGTCTTCCTCGCTTCCTAATTTCTTCCACTTTTCCCAACATTATTGTCTTTTCTAATGACTCATGTCTCCTCATGATGTGATCAATGTACGACGGCCTCAATTTAGTCATCTTTGCCTCCAGGGAAATTTCAGGCTTGATCTGCTCTACAACCCATATGTTCTTTTTGCTTTCCATGGTATCCTCAGCACTCTTCCACAGCACCACATCTCAAATGAATTTATTCTCTTTTTGTCCATTTTCTTAATTGTCCAGCTCTCGCTAGATAATGGGGAATACAATTGTTTGTATGATCCTGACTTTCGTGCTTAGTTGTATATCTTTGCTCTTTAGGACCTTTTCTAGTTCTTTCATTGCTGCCCTTCCCATTCTTAGTCTTCTGATTTCTTGATTGCAGTCCCCATTTTGATCTTTGTTTGATCCCAGGTACAGTATAGGAATTCTTTTACTATTTCTATTTTCTCATTGTCAAGACTGAACTTGTAAAGATCCTCCGTGATCATTATTTTTGTTTTCTTTATGTTCAGCAGTAACCCTGCCTTTGCACTTACTTCCTTGACCTTTCTCAGTAGTTGCTCTAGGTCTCCAATGTTTTCTGTTAATAGTATGGTGTTGTCTGCATATCTTAGATTGTTGATATTCCTTCCTCCTATTTTCACTCCTTCTTCTTCTGTGTCCAAACCTGCTCTTTGTATAATATGTTCTGCATACAAGTTGAAAAGATAGGGTGAAAGGGTGCGTCCTTGTCTAACTCCTTTGCCAATTGGGAACCATTCTGTTTCTCCATGTTCTCTTCTAAACACTGCCTCTTGCCCTGAGTACAGATTCCTCATCAGGATTATCAGATGGGTTGGCACTCCCATGTCTTTAAGAGTGTTCCATAGCCTTTCATGATCTATGCAGTCAAAGGCTTTGCTATTTTCTTTTGGAATTCCTTGGTGCACTCCATTAGCCATCATATGTTTGCAATGTGGCCCCTAGTGCCTCTTCCTCTTCTGAATCTCTCTTGAACCCCTGGGATTTCTCTCTCCATGTATGGATGGAGTATATGTTGCAGAATTTTGAGCATGATTTTGCTTGTGTGGGAGATTAGTGCTATGGTCCTATAGTTGCTGCAGTCTTTTGTGTCACCTTGGGGGTGTAAATTTATCATTTCCAATCTTGTTGGCCACGGTTTTGTTTTCCATATCTGTTGACATATGTTGATTAAGATTGGAATTGATTCCGTCAGTATGGTTTGTAGTAGTTCAACTGGATTGTCAGCTGTTCCTGGTGATTTGTTTTTTCCCATTTCTCTCATTGCAGTTTTTACCGAATATATATGGTAAGTAACTAGATGGTATGGATGCTAGTTGGATAGAGACAGATAGGGATTCTACAGAGGTCTAAATACCACAGGGCGAGGGACTGCAAAAAGGAATTTAGATATGTTTTTTTGTTTGCTTTCTTTTCTGCTCACAGACCATGGCATTGACAGTCCAGTACCATGTATGAAGGTTGCTAATGTGAGAGATAAAGGAAAAAATAGTTACTGATAATGTAGCAGAAATCTATGAGATTTCTGCTACAATAATTCTGATGAGATCCCATGTAGATTTTAAATCTGCACTACAAACACCTAACTCAAATTGTTAGTTTCAACTGTAGAAAATCTATGGAATCAATAGGGAAGTGGTGAGTCAGTACTCATTTATTCAGCAGGACTGCTGTATTTAGGCCACACTTCTCCAATGGATGTCCTTCAATGGCTTCATTGTGAATGACTGAATTGTAATCCAACACTTCTGGATGACACTGAATTGTGGGAAACTGATTTAGGCATTTAAGCCCTCGCATGTGATAATCCATACCACCCAAGTAGTAGACCAGCAGTGGAGATAATAAAAGATTATTATTATTATTATTATTATTATTATTATTATTATTATTAAAGATTCAGCTACTGACCCCACCCATGTGTGAAACATATAGTGTTACATATTAAAAATTGGTTTGATAAATAACAAAAAAAATCACACATTCATATAGTTGCTGGCCTCTTTTATTTGCTTATGGACTGGAAAGCTATAGTAGTAAGGCTGAAATAATATTTTAAAGCTACTGTTAATGATTTCAAAACATTTGGAAGACCCTTCCCCTTTTATAATATTAAAATGAGATCCTGAAACATCTTTTCGCCTGCAAAGTAAAAATGCCACAGAAGAAGGATACAGTGGAACTTAGCTTCAGGTTAGGAAGAACAGAGAAGTGATCTTGATGCTGCTGAGAAACATCTCTGATCTTTTGTTGATTGCCAGAAATTTTCGCCTTATAATCTCCAGAGAACATTCTCCTCAGGCTTTTTCACAATCTGGAAAACAATTTTTTTAAAAGTGTGGTTCAAGGAAACTATCACTGGAAGACATCTGAAGAGTGCAAAGCAAATTCCTATCTGCCCAGGGCACTTTTACACTCAAGTAAAAAATATAGAAATTATTTGTCACACCTGCATGAGCCCCAATATTGACAGATCAGCAGGAAAGTCCCACCTGGGTTCCTTTGTGGTCTCCTTGATTGTAAAGATATCTCTACCACTGTCTCTGAGAAGCATACTGTAGCTGGCCAGCCAGCCAGCCAGACTCAATTTCACCAGGAAGCCCTGGAAAATATCTGATCCTAAGTACAAAGTACAATAGCCTCAATTTGGTCATCTTGGCTTCCAAGGAGAGCTCAGGTCCGATCTGCTCAATCCCCCATTTGACTTTCTGGCTGTCCACAGTATTCTCAGCACTTCCCCAGCACCACATTTTAAATGGGTTTATGTTCTTTCTGTCTGCTTTCTTCACTGTCCAGCTCTCACATCCACACATGGTGATGGGGAACACAATGGGGAACACTCTCATCCTTTAGGAATCATACTACTTACTTCTGGGGTCCAACAACCCCCAGATTCCACAATACAAGGTGGGTGACATTTTCTCAGCCTGAGCTGTCTCTGTGTCAATATGGAAGAAATTCTGTCCAGTGAAAAGAGGCCACTCTGTGCCATTTTCCCCATTAGGAGACCTGTAATGGGAAGAAAATGTTGCCCATCAAGTTCAAACAAGTTTTTTTAAAAAAGAAAGGAGAAAGGATAGATTACTGTGCAGTCTCCCAATCCTCCAGAACCTACAAAAATACCAAGTCCAGAAAGTAAAATCATAATTGAAGTCACTATATTTTAAGGTGGTCTAAATAACTACTTCATAATGGATGCTGGTTTACAGACCACATACATACACACACACAGAGACACACACATGAAGCAACCTTTAGGAGCTCTTGTATCAAAGTGAAAATAAATTTCTTTGCTCCAACTTGTTTCCCAAGATGGAATACAGGGGGGGGGGGGGAAACTGAGAGCCAATGTGACTCTCTAGATAATGGAGTACTAAGAGAGAAATAACTGCTGAGATGGAAGCACGAGGATCCATAGTTGTTTATTGCAATGTATGTGCAATGTTTGTCTTCTTGCCAGAAAACCTCACCAATTAAACCTACAGCAAGTGCAGATTGGTAGCTCTCTTGGAAGAGTAGCTGTGCTACAGCTATGTGTTGGCTGTTGAGTCGCTTCAATGCATCAGAGAACTGGAGAACTTCCTGGGTAGAACACAGGGAGAACAGACCATACAAAATTAACTAGATGAAAATGGCAAGGAAAATAAAGAAGAGTGGTGAGGAAATACCCTTGAGGACAGTCACTGTCAGAAGCAGACCACGCAGATGGGAATCAGAACCTCTCTCATTATGCAATCATTTTGTAAATCTTCAGGAGGATAGCGGCAGCAACAAGGGATACCGAGTGCCGTGGAAGGAGTCAAGATAACTATCCACCATGACAAGAAAAAAAGAAGGACTCATTGCTCAGGGGCATTGAAGCTTCTGTGTGCCAGCCTGACTAGATGAATTAGGAAGTGTGCTGTCTTCCTGGTGCCTGTATCTGGGATGTCACTGACCACTTGCAAAAACTCAGCAATAACACAGATTAGTACCTGTTTCTCTTTATTCATTTGGATACCAATGACATGACCAAGAGCATGTTTGAGCAGATCACCTCTGACTATGAAGCATTGGGCAGGAAGCAAAAGGGGTGTGAGGCACAGGTGGCATTCTCATAAATTCTTCTGCCAGTAATAGATAGAGAACTACACAAGGACAGAAAGATATCAAAAGTGAATGACAGATTATGTAGATGATATGGCTTCTTATAGCCTTTAATTTTAATATGATAAATTTGCCTGATTTTAATCCAGAAAAGGTGACAAACATACACAAAAGTCTTATTCAAAGCCTGATTGCTTTGAGGCAAAGTGCCAAAGAGCTGCCATTTGCCTAACCAGGCATTCAAAAAGGTCAAAAGCAGTCCCACAGCAGAGAGATTAGAGGGGGTCAGTGCTTCTTTTAGATGCTCCCAAAACAAACTACGCTCTGGCCTTTTGCCACTCCATTCACAGAATGAGACAGGTCCCTTTTTTTGATAAGTTAAAGTGCAGTACTTACATTTGTAGGGCAATTCAAGTTTCCTACTGCTTCAGCCTTTCTTAAGGAAACAAAAATATTTAATTATAAAAACTATCAAAGCCAAGCCTGTTAGGGTCTAGCTTTAAATCAGCAAAGTAGCAGATACTTGTCCTTGTCTAACTATGCTTCTGTGAGGCAGGGCATAGAAGAGCATAATGGAACAAAGGGCTTGGACTTCAAAAAAAGCTGATTTTAAGAACTTCAGGGAATTACTAGGTGGAACACATGGCTCAGCAGTACTACATGCAAAAAAAAAGGCCTTCAGATTATTGTTGATCAGCAAAGAAGGCGGATGCTATTTTAGCCTGCATTAATAGACACCTCATTTCCAAGCAGAGGGAAATAATAGTCCCACTATATTCTGCACTGAATAGGCCTCATCTGGAGTACTATACCCAGTTCTGGGTGCCTCGTTTTAAGAAGGTTATAGATAAGTTGGAGCAGCTTCAGAGAAAGACAATGAGGATGGTAAGAGGTATAGAGAGCAAACCATATGAGAAAACATTTAAAGAACTGGGTATGTTCAGCTTGGTGAAGAAGAGCCTGAGAAGCAACATTATTGCACACTTTAAGTACCTCAAGGGTTACCACATAGAGGAGGGAGCAGGCCTGTTCTCTGCTGCCCCAGAGGGCAGGACCAGGACTAATAGTTTGAAGGTACAGTAGAGTAGAGTTTGGCTGAACATGCAAAGGAACTTCTTTGACAGTAACAGCAGTTTGGCAATGGAAACAATTGCCTAGAGAAGTGCTGGGGTTTCTTTCTCTGGATATTTGCATAAAGAGGCTGGTACCCTACTTGATAGGGATGCTTCAGATGGAGATCCTGTGTTGAGCAATGGGTTGGACTCAATGGCCAATGATATATGAATCTATGGTAACCTTGCCTAAGAGTGAAGAGCATTTGGTCAATATCTCACCGAGCAATATTATCTAGCCTTTCAAATTCATGACTGTCCAGATTGATCCGTTGGGGTATCTGTGAAATTTTCTGAGGCCAACTTAGCTCAAGACAGTTTTTAAATTGCTTTGCAAAGTGTGACTTTTCAAGGAAGTGAGTTGTGTTTCAAGTACCCCCTCCCCCCAAAAAAATCTACCAATGAGAAGCACAGACCAAAACTCAAATAAAGATAAGAGACTGAGGTGCAGGACAGACCTCCACAAAAGAGCGGCTTGCCAGCGGCCTAATTCCCTGCAGAGGGAAGCAGCAACCGTCAAACCACACAGCTTCCCTCTGGAGTAAAAAAAAACCTGGAAAAACCGGGTTCTTTTAGCACCACAGGGTAGACGATGCGCAGTGTTGTGCAGACAGTGCATGGTGCTTACATCACAATGGCAGTGCCCATATACATGGGACACCGCCATTGTTATGCCGCCACGCCATGCTAGGGTTAGGGACCATGCACTTGCCATGTGATCCCTAACTGTAAAATTGGCGCCAGCAAGCCGCAAAAGGGTGGTCTGTACCATGCCTGAGTTTCTACCTGTAGAAGAGGAAGATAGACAAGTAGGATTCTGATACTCAGGAAAGAAAAGGATTGGAGTGGGCACAAAAAGAGGAGACAGGTGGGAGTACAAGAGTAATATGTGGAAAGGATCACTTACCCGGTTCTCAGAAACTGTCCCCAATAATGCATAACTCTTTGGCTCAATATCGTTTCAGTCTCTGTGTCTGTGAAATTGCTTCCTGTCATAGATAGTATGTTACCAAACAGATAAGGCAACTCAGCACAATGGGGCACCCCAATCCAGTCAGGTGCACCTTCAAAGGGGGGGGCGGTGAGTAAAGATGTAGGAAAAAACCTGGCTTCCAGCCTCTGCCATCTGGGAGGCCACCTCAGCCACAGAACACAAGAAGAGATGGTCCCCAGTAGCTTTGATCATCGCATTGCGATATCGCTCTTCCCCATCCTTCCAATGTGTATAGATGAATGCAGCAGCCTTAATGGCACAGTCAGAAGCCTTTGGTGCCACAAGATGGAGGCCCTCCAATAACTGCTTATGACTGATCAGGCTCTCACTTGATAGGCTGAAACCAGGAGCATTATCGTAGAGGAATATAGTGCCCTCATCAAGGGTGAAGCCAGTCAGTATGGGCTTAAGTAGGAACCTCCTAGTGTCCAGAAGAGTCTGAGGGTCATCTGGAAGGAATTCCCCATCTGTTGTTGGCACAAATGTAGTACTTACCAGATCCCTTAGCTCCATATCAGGTAACTTCTGCATGAGTTCTTCCGGATCCTTCCTCTTCAGACAGCTCATCACATCTGTGTCATCATTCTCTGCACAGCCCAACATCTGACCTAGAGTTCTCGCTCTGACCTTGGCCTCTTCGGGACTCACCCAAGCCCAAGGGGAAATGGCAGCTCCACTTTGTAAAGTGGCCTGAGCAAAGACGTGTTGGCTGACCGGTGAGAGGAGGTGGAAACCCACTGATGCACTCCCAGCACTTTGACCCCCCAAGGTTAGCCGAGTTGGATCTCCCCCAAAGGCAGCTATGTTTTCCTTCAGCCAACTCAGTGCCAAGTATTGGTCCCACAACCCAGCATTCCCTGGAGCACCTGGGGGTAGAGCCAGAAAGCCCAAGGAGCCCAGACGGTAGTTCATAGATGCCACAATGATGTTCTCAGTGGCGGCTAGGAGACTTCTATCATAAGAGCCAGTACCCATGAAAAAGGCACCTCCATGGATCCAAACAAAGACAGGGGCTGGTGCAGAGGGACAGGGATGAGGCACCCAGATGTTCAGGAAGAGACAGTCTTCAGAAACTGGCAAAGTGGGTTCTGAATCTAGCACTTGTTGATAAGTAGGAAGACCCGAACTCTCTTGGTGGCAGGAATTGCCAAAGCTTGTGGCCACCAGGGTGTGACTCCACGGCTGATGGGGACGGGGCTTCTGGAAACGCAGTTCCCCCACAGGAGGTTCAGCATATGGGATTCCCAAGAAAGCTGTCACCATGCCAGACTCTGTCATGATGTGTTTTCCCTGGATCGGGCCAGTGCTAGTGATCACCACGTTATCTCCTCTAGAAGCAGAACTGAGGCCAAGCCTGGAGAGAAGGAGCAAGCAGGAAAGTGCTCCAAACATCACAGTAACTGGAAAAGAATAATTCTCCATGAGTTAACAGCAGATCAAATACAGTGGGCCCTTGTTGTCCACTGGGATTTGGTTATAGGACCTCCCCCCCAATTGACACCAAAATATGTGAATGCTCAGGTCCCATGATATACAATGGTGTAGTAAAATAATGTCCCTTATATAAAATGTGAAAATCAAGATTTTCTTTTTGGAATTTATACAATTAGTACTGAGGGCCATCTGTATGCTGCATGATTTGGGGCTTCCTTGCCATTCAGCTTTTTTAGACTACAGCCCCCATCTGAGGTGGCTGATAGCTCCCATGTCAGTGGGCAGTAAATCTGTCCTGAGTTTTGGATACCTTTAAAAGACCTCTTCAAGGTACTCTACTCTTTGTCTGGAATAAGGTTAAAGACTTTTTTTTATAGTAATCTCCCACAATGGGTATCACCTCAAGAAGCCTTTTATAAAAGAACTAAAGACTTGAAGAATAGATGGATAACATATAAAGATTTGATACAGTGGAAACCCAATAATATTGTGTCTTTGTAACCGAGAGAACTACTTGTTTCTGAAGGTAAGGATATTGATTGGTATTTGTATTTTCAGCTCGCTGAAAGGTTTAGGTCTGACCAAAAACTGATGGGTATTTCTTATGAAGAGAACAACTTGACAAAATTTTTGTGGATAAAAAGAGTAAACATATTTCAAAATATTATAAGATTTTGAAAGAGAGAGATTTGGGGGATGAAATTGTTAAACACTCCATGGTAAAATGGTCACAGGATTTGCAGAAAGCCATCGATATAGATGATTGGGAAACATCTTGGAAGGAGACAAGGAAATTTACCTTGTGTCAAAATTACAAGGAGAATTATAACCAAATGTTACATATATGATACATGACCCCTCTCAAAATTAACAAAATGTATAATACTGCTAACATTAAATGCTGGAAATGTGGGAAACAGGGTGGCACTTTCTTCCAGTTTTGGTGGAAATGTGACAAAACCAAGGAATTTTGGAGTAACATTCATAAATTAATGACAAATATACTCCACACGGATATTCCTTTAGATCCCCGTATTTTTCTATTAAACATGACATGTATATTGGAGGATGTCTATGCTAAGAAATTGTCACGTCTAATTCTCTATATGGTAACGGTGGCTAGGATTCTCTATGCTCAATATTGGAAAAACAATGTGGTGCCAACTGAAGAGGTATGGCTAAGTAAGATGTGGGAAGCTAAGAAATTGGATATTCTGACAGAAAACCTGAAGAATAAAGACATAAATGTTGTAATTAAGGATTGGAAATACCTAGATAGATACTGTGGACTTAAGCTATTATAATTTCTGCTGCTTAACTTTGTTTAATTTGCTTAATTTTCCTTGTTATAACTTTTTTTGAATAATATAAATATATTTGTGATATTCATATATTTTCATAGAAGCTGATGATTTAATATCAATTTGGAGGAATACAAATGGTGTTATAAAAGCGGGATACCGTGTGTTATGCTGGAAGTGTATGAAAACTAATGTGGATTATCATATAATCATTTATGTATTTTGTCTTCTTTGCTTTGTCTTGTATGTTTTGTATTATGTCCTTTTTATATGTTTTGTTAATAAAAAAAAGAAAAGAAAAGAAAAATAAAGCTCACGTTAAAACCAGGAGCGGATTCACTGGTGCACTGACACAGGAGACACCACACAGCCACCACTGGTATAGCCATAAACCATGCCTATCAGCCATAGACTTGTGGGACTTGTAGTTTAACACATCTACAGGCACCAACCTGCTTAACTCCATCTAAAAATTAGATTAAGGCTTTGTGGGGTCATTAAATGTACTGCTTCGCAGAGTAAGTGACAATCATGAAATGTTCATCTCTTTTCCAGGCTATTGTTAGGAGCAGAGTCTTTAATGGTTGAGATGGATGTTATAGCCTTGCTTGCTTACAGTGTATTATAGAGTAGGGCTGCTAATGATGGGACATGTCATAGAATCCTAGAGTTGAAGAGACCACAAAGGCTATCCAATCCAACCACCTGCCATGTAGGAAGACACAATCAAAGCATTCCCATCAGATGGCCATCCAGCCTCTACTTGAAAACCTCCAAAGAAGCAGAATCCACCATACTACGAGCATATTCCATTGTCAAACAGCTCTTCCTAAGTACTCCCTACTGTTTAGGTAGAATCTCTTTTCCTGTAGCTTGAATACATTGCTCTGTAATCTAGTCTCTGGAGTAGCAGAAAACAAGCTTGCTCTCTCCTCAATACAACAACCGTTCAAATGTTTCAAAATGGCAATCATGCTACTCTTAACCTTCTCTTCTCCATGCTAAACATCCAAAGCTCCCTTAACTACTCCTCATAGGGCATGGTTACCAGACTTTTAACCATTTTGTTCAACCTCCTCTGGGCATGCTCCAGCTTGTCCACATCCTTCTTGAATTGTGGTATCCAGAACTGGACACAGTATTCCAGGTGAGGTCCAACCAAATAATGTTATACTATTATCTCTTTTGATCTAGGCATTATACTCCTATTGATGCAGCCTAGGATCAAGTCATGGGAGTTATTACACTGACAAATAACTCGACTGCTCCCCAACAGGATACGGTTGGGTTGCGGGATGCACACAGGTTCTATCATACTAAATTTGCTGCCGATGCCACCAAGCAATTGCAACCTGGCTGCATACCGGATCCCAGGCATGCTTCGGAGGCCATTTTTCAAAGGCGACAAGCTCCCTCCTTTGAAAATTACTCTCTGAAGCACACCTGGGATCCAGGATGTAACTGAGTTGATTTACTTTCAGCCCCTCAAGAAGGCTTAGTGTGGCCGAAACACGCTGGACTTTTTAAACTCTGAATAAACACTGAATAAACAGTTGACCAACTTAGAGCACATGGAGCTTCTCTCTGTTTGCTGCTTCGCTACATACTTTCAGTTTCTTACCTATTCTTCAATATGATGCACCTGGACTTTTCCCTGAAATTGCCCAATTCATTCCCAGAACTTTGCAAGTGCATCCAGGTGTTATTTTCCATTTGGAAACATCTTCTGCTTCCATCTTCTTTGTTTTCCCCCCCTCCAAAAAAAAAAGCTATTTCTTCCAAATACCTTTTGTGGGGTAGTATCAGGAGCATTCCATCTGAAATTGCCTCTCAGTAAAGGCAGGAAAAAAGAGGGCATTTATTTCATGGTAAGAGCTATCAACCACCACTAGAGGGAAAAGACATCAAGGAATGCAGGAGCAGCTTTCATAGAATCACAGAATTGGAAGAGACTGCAAGAGCCATCCAGTCCACCATTCTGCCATGCAGGAACTCTCAATGAAAGCATCCCCGACAGATGGCCATCCAGCCTCTGTTTAAAGACCTCTAAGGAAGGAGACTCCACTACACTCCGAAGGAGTTTGTTCCACTGTCGAACAGCCCTTACTGTCAGGAAGTTCCTCCTAATGTTGAGGTGGAATCTCTTTTCCTGTAACTTGCATCCATTGCTCTGGGTCCTAGTCTCTGGAGCAACAAAAAACAAGTTTGAGAAAGACATTTCTAGGGACCTTACCAGACAGGGCACAGAAGTAGGGTCAGTTGGCATTGGTCAATGCGTATTCGCATTATATCGCATTGGTGTTTCACACCTGTGAGCTCAGAATATGTATTGACCAATGCGATATAATGTGAATATGCTTTGGCCAATACGTATTCACAGCTGGGTTCCGAACTGAAGGCAGCCGGCTCCTCCATTTTGCAAGTCCGCAAAATTAGTGGATTCACGGGATCCGTATTGATGGCCAGTGCGAAACCTCTGCTGCTTTGGCTGGTGTGTACATTCAATCCGCTGGTTCTCCTGAAGACCACCGGGTTACAAATTTCCCATGATGCTGCGCTGGAATTTCCCCCATCTCCTTCCGTTGGCCCTTTCCCCTTTCAGGACAACCACCGGGGCTGGGGAGCGATTTTTCCACTGAACGAACATATGTATATGTGTGTATATATGTATATGTATGTGTGTGTGTGTGTGTGTGTGTGTATATATGTATGTATATGTGTGTATATTTGTATATGTATACACACACACACAGCTGTGTGTGTACACATATAAATACAGCTTCACACTTTTGGCAGTACCACTATGTGTATATGTGTGTATATCTATATGTGTGTGTCTGTGTCTATGTGTATATATAAACACACACACACACACATATACAAATACTCAAGCAGACAGATGTGTGTGTACACATATAAATACGGCATCACACTTTTGGCTGTGGCACAGTGTGTTTTTGTATATATATGTGTGTGTTTCTGTGTGTATATATATATGTGTGTGTGTGTGTGTGTGTGTGTGTGTGTGTATTAACACTCATACAGACAAATGTGTGCATACACATAAAAAAGGCATCGCACTTTTGGCTGTACCACTATGTGTATATGTGTGTATATCTGTGTGTGTGTGTATACACTCATACAGACAAATGTGTGTGTACACATAAAAAAGGCATCATACTTTTGGCTGTACCACTATGTGTATATGTGTGTATATCTATATATATCTGTGTGTGTGTGTGTGTGTGTGTGTATAAACACTCATACAGACAAATGTGTGTGTACACATAAAAAAAGGCATCTCACTTTTGGTTGTACCACTATGTGGATATATATAAGTATGTATGTATATATATAAGTATGTATGTATGTATTTATGTGTGTGCATATACACACACACAAACACACACACAGATGGTGCATACCCCTTTCATAAGTGGCTAAAGGCAGCAATTCTCGCAATATTACACGCTAAACAGTGACCTCATTCTTCACCCCGGAAGTTAAAAATGTTGCGCCCCATTCAGAGCCCCACAGAGCATGCGCAAGGCTGCCGATGCGCATCGGCCAATACACATTGTATTGGGCTGGTGTGGTAATCCAATCTGCACTTGCCTCACTTTGCCTGAATACGCATTGGCCGATTCGCAAAACCTCGATTCAGAAGGCCACCCAGGTGTGGAAGAACAATGCGATATGACGCGAATACGAATCGGCAAAGCATATTCAGAGAGCGTGGGTGTGAATTAACGATGTGATATGACGCGAATATGCATTGACCAATGCGAACTGACCCTACTTCTGTGCCCTGTGTAGTAAGGTCTAGGGCTGCATCTGTACTGCAGAAATACTCCAGGTTGACATGACACCATTTTAATTGTCATAGCTTAATGCTATGGAATCCTGGAAACTGTAGTTTGTCATGGCCCCAGAGTTCTCAGACTGGGAGGGCTAAATGTCTCACAAAACTGCAGATCCCAGACTTCCATAGCATGGAGCCAAGGCAGTTAAAGCAATGTCAACCTGGCATTATATCTGCAGTATAGATGCAGCCAACGATACATTTTCATGGATTCCAGTCCATTTCACTAGATGCAAATGAGGGTTCAATTTCTTGGTCAGCCATGAAACCCATTGGATGACTTTGAGCAAGTCACACTCTCTGAGCCTCAGGAGAAGCAATGCCAAACCTCCTCTGAAGAAATCTTGCCAAGAAAACCCCATGATAGGTCTGCCTTAGGGTCACCGTAAGTCAGAAAGGAAGGCACACAGCAACAAATAATTCTTTTCTTCCAGTGCTTTGGTATTTTTCAAATTGCGGTTCCAGGTAACCATATCTTAACTTGTGGCTTCATAACATGTGGATCGCCAATGGCTTTAGAGGGTCTGAAGCCTGATCTCCAGAGCAGCAGTCCAACATTCAAACCACTACTCTAGCCTGGTAGAGCTGCTATTTGTTCTATAAGGGCAATTAACAGCAGAGCAGGAAAGATGAAGAAAGGAATAACCAAAAATGATCAGGAGGCTGAAGAAATCCTCCTATATGGAACAGTTATATCATTTAGAGTTTGGGAGCGTAGATAAAAGCCAAGTTGAAGTGAGCGGTCTGAGATGTAACAGAGATACATAAAAAGGTGAAATGGAGGATGCCCAAGGAAGAATCTGTGAGCCATCCAGTGAAGTTGAGGTGAAGCTAAACTATAGAATTTTCCCTTCCCATGGTGGTTTGTTAGACATTAACTTGAATGGCTTGTGAAGACAATTGGACAAACTGATGGAGGAGAAGGTCATCATGAGCTACTAATCCTGATGGCAATTTATTGCTTCCATTACCAGAGTTAAAATACCACTGAATAACAGTTGCTGGGGAACTAAGGTGCAATTGTAATCATGTCTTACCTGGGAGCTTCATGTGGTGCTTTTAGTTGGATACTGTCAGAACTGAACACAGTCCGCCAACAGGACTTTTCTGACATTTTGCTGTTCATTTTGGGAAAATACCAGTGGGGAGATGATGAATTCTGCCCTCTTCCCCAGCAGCTGCATTTATCTTTTAAGGATGACACAGGAGATGATGATGATGATTATTATTATTATTAACCTTTATTTATAAAGCAATGTAAATTTACACAGCACTGTACATACAATCTTTTAATTAGACGGTTCCCTGCCCTCAGGCTTACAATCTAAAAAGACAAGACACAAAAGGAGAAGGGAGTGGTGGTGGGGAAGGGGATGAGGGCCAGCAGTTCTTCTCTACCTCCAAGGCGTGGACCAGGGGAGATGGACTGGAGGGAGGGCTTGGGTTCTTAATGGATGGGTAATCTTCTTCCAGGGAGGCCTGTTGGAGCTAGCCTGCCTCTCTAGTAGGATAATACATATAAAATACATAGCAATACAGGAAATGATTCAATAAAACAGGCAACAAAAGAACATCAAATAGCAACGCCTGGGAACGCTTCTCTGAACAGGATGGTCTTCAACTCCATTTTGAAGCTGGTTAAAGAAGTGATGGCCCTTGCTCGTGGGGGAAGAAGGCTCCAGGAGTGAGTGGCAGCGAGTGAGAAGGGGCGAATCCAAGATGGGGCAGAGGAAATCCTGGGCTGGGACAGCAGACCTTGACTACCAGAACGGAGGGCCCTGGTGGGAAGGTGAGGAGAAAGATGGTCTGATAAGTAAGGGGGGCCAGCCCATGGAGGGCTTTAAACGTGGACAGCAGGAGCCTATACTGAATGCGGAAAGGGAGGGGGAGCCAGTGAAGGGATGCCAACAAAAGAGAGATGTGGTCAGAGTGGTGGACGGATGTGATAATGCGTGCAGCTGAATGCTGGACAGAAATTAAAGGACAGAGGTGAGAAAGAGGAAGCCCAGCCAGGAGGACATTACAGTAATCCAGTCGTGAGATCACTAGGGCATGGACCAGAATCTTGGCAGTAGAGGCAGAGAGATATGGTCGGATTTTGGCAATATTGTACAAAAAGAATCTACAAGCCTTGGCTGTGGTCTGGATCTGAAGGATACACAACAGAGAAGAATCAAAGATAAAACCAAGACTGTGGGCTTGCTGGACTGGTTGAATAGAAATGTTGTCCACACAGACAGAAAAGGAGTGTTGAAGGGTGGACTTAGGAGGAAAGACAAGAAGCTCCATCTTGGACATGTTGAGCTTCAAACGCCGATGGCTCATCCACTGTGAGACAGCTGTGAGGCAAGACGAGACTTGCTGTTCAAGCCTTGGAGAAAGGTCAGGGGTGGAAAGATACAGCTGGTTGTCATCGACATACAGATGGTAGGAAAAACCAAAAGAGCTAATGAGTTTACCTAAGGACAGTGTGTAGAGAGAAAATAGAAGGGGACCGAGAACAGAGCCCTGGAGAACTCCAACAGATAAGGCAACAGAGGATGAAGTCTGACCACCTGTTAACCACTGCAAAACATCTACCTGACAAATAAGATCTAAACTAGTTGAGAACAGAGTCTGAGAACCCAAGGTCAGAAAGTATATCAGTTAGAAGACCATGTTCAACAGTGTGAAAGGCTGCAGACAGATCAAGAAGGATGAGAACAGAGTAAAGGCCATTAGCCTTGGCCTGTAAAAGGTCATTCGAGATTTTAGTGAGAGCTGTCTCTGTAGAATGCCTAGGGCGGAAACCAGACTGAAAGGGATTGAGGATGGAGTTGGCTTCAAGAAACTCAAGACAGTGAGAATAAACAACCCGTTCCAAAACCTTAGAAAGAAAGGGAAGAAGAGAAATCAGACGATAGCTAGACAAAGAGGAGGAGTCAAGAAAAGTTTTTTTTTTCCAGAATTGGGGAAATGAGAGCATGTTTGAAGTCCGATGGGAAGGAGCCTGTAGAGAGAGAGAGATTGAAGATATGGAGAAGCGAGGGCAGAAAAGAGGGAGCTATAGAGATTAGAAGATGAGTAGGAATTGGGTCAAGAGAACAGGTTGCAGGTTTGGAAGAGTTCAGAAGTGTAGAGAGTTCATCCAAAGAAGCAGGAGGAAACACAGAAAATTTTTTAGGCAAGGGCGATAGAAGATAGAGATCCAATCACAGGTACCACAGATACAATACAGTCGGCCCTCCAAATCCATGGATTTTTTTTTATCCATGGATTCAGACACAGTTTGAAAATATTCCAAACAAATACCAATTTCAAAAAGCAAGGCTTGATTTTGCCACTTTATATAGGGGGCGCCATTTTACTATGCCATTGCTTTTAATGGGACTTGAGCATCCACAGATTTTTGTATCCATGGGAGGTCCTGGAACCAAATCCTAGCAGATACCATGGGCCCAATATATAGCACTCTTTCAGCCCACATGCATTGGGATGCCACACATGAAAGGGAGGGAATGAAGAAACTCACCTCCCATGCCCAAAAGGCAGAAGTGGGTCTGAAGTTCTCAGTCAAATTCACAGTTCAGGCTGGAGGAATGTGCAACACCTGAACCAAGCACACTTGGTCAACCCCTAACAGGAACAACCAGCCAGTCAGGAGTTATATGCAGCAGTATTTGCTCCTGAGTCAACAATGTGTGTACCCACGGAGGAGTCATATCATGTGTGACCTGGAAGGCCCTGAGAATGAAGGCCAAAGGCATCAAGCAACACATATTTTATTTAATTAAAGACCAGATGGTATCATAAGATGAAAGGACCTCTCAGTTGCAAATGTCCTCCCTAGGATTAAACAGGTAAACCAGTAGCAAGTTGCTTCTATGAAGCGTGTAAAGTGTGCATTGGAACACAGCTTGACCTTTGTCTTGAGATGGTAGTTTTATCAGAGATACCCTCAGTACTCATTTTAACTGCAAATAGTACCAACGGATCTAATAGTACTGGACATCATATTTGTGGTGGGTATAATCTTGGGCTTGATGAGTGAAGTTTGGTTCAAACGCCTACACAATCACAAAACTCATCTCATGTGGTCTCCCAGCCTAGTCTTACAAAAAGGCTAAAATTGTTATCCAGCCATGGGAGTTTGCACTGTTGGCCCTGGGGTGGTCCTGGAAGAATTCTTGATCTATGGGCCCAATTCTAACACTTGATGAGATCCTTCCTCTGCTGTACACTCTCTGCTATATCATTTAGCATCAATTAACTATCTCCTGGAAGTGGTGCCCATACCAGGCAGATCTTGGAGGAGATCTCTGGCAGTACCCATCTCCAGCAAAAAGCATGAGCTGAATGTTGGGCTTGGAGAGTGATAGCCTCTTTCAAATGTCCACTCAATTACAAAATTGACCTCATGTGAGTCTCTCAGCCTAGTCTCACTGGAGGACTAAAATGGCCAGTTCATCTCTTTGGAGGAAAGTGGGAATATGAAGTTCCACATTTGAGAGCCAATGTGCTGTAGCAGTTAGAGTGTTGGTCTGGAAATTGAAAGATATTAGTCATACTCTCCACTAAACTACACATCCCATTGGGTGGTCAGTCACACTCTCTCAGCCTCATCTACTTCACAGTATTGTTGTGAAGTTCAGAGGAAGAGAGCCATGCACAATACCCTCCTTGGATTAAAAACAGGCTCCACATATAAATTATTTTTTTTACATGTAAACATAGGAACATGTTCAAAGTCTCTTCTACACTGAGTAATCATAAACAGCACAGCTGCAAAAATCTGCCCCTGACTTAAAGGTTTTCAGCAATGAACAAATATCCTTTATCTTAGAAAATAAGCAGCTATGTCTTAGCTAGCAGGGGGAGCCTGTGGCCCTCTAGAAGTTATTGGACTCTATCTCCTATTGCCCCAATCATTGGCCATGCTGGTTTCAGCTAATGGAAGTTGGAGTCCAAGAACATGAGATGCCACAAGTTGCTCACCCGTTAGAGTAATGCAACTCAACCTGCGCATTTGACATATGATGACAGAAGGCCACTCTTTCTTGCAGCACTGTATGACCTTTCGTACTTGTAATATTGTATGAATGGTTTTTTCTACACTTTATTTTCTCGGTCAAACCCACTATTTTCCCCACAAGAGCATTTATTCTGGCAGGCATTTGTCTTGCCAAGCTGGAACCGTTTATTGATTTCCTATTGATTGATTTCCAAGCAGTAGGAAGGAAGCATGATATTAGCAAGGCCATTTTCAGAACTGCCACCACCTGCTTCTCAGTTCCACTCTTATCAGTCATAGAATTAGAAGCATGTGATAACAATGCGAATTATAACTGCTGTTGTGGCTACTTTCCTAAAGCATATGTTCTTCCAGAGTCCAGCACTCACACCAGCATTTGTTGTTTGTTATTGTGTGCCTTCAGGTCATTACTGACTTTTGATGACCCTAGGCAAACCTATTATGGGGTTTTCTTGAAAAAATTTGTTCAGAGGTGGTTTGCCATTGCTTTCTCCTGATGCTGAGAGTGTGACTTACCCAAGGTCACCAATATACCACACTTATAAGAACAGTCTGTTTCTGTTTTGCAGTGTGGATGGTAGGTACAACTACGGTTGTGTGAAGGCTGAGGCTGCTGCCATACTGCAGAAACAGAACAGTTTCATACCACTTCCATGACTCAATGCTATGGAATTCTGAGGTTTGTAGTTTTGTAAGATATTTAGCTTTCCTTGTCAGAGAGCTCTGGTGGCCCATCAAACTACAGATTCCAGAATTCTATAGCACTGAGCCATGGAAGTTAAAGTGGTGTCAAACTGCTTGATTTCTGAAGCTTCACTTCAACATAGTTCACTCTTTTAGAGTTACTTGATGTTTAAATTGTTCATGTCAAATTTTATGTTTTATAATTTTTTTACTGTAAGCCATTGGCAGGACTTATTTTCTTTTTACCTTGTTTTTATGATTATGTAAAGTGCCATGTAAACCATACGGTGCTATGATGATGATGATGATGATGATGATGACGACGACGACAACGACAGTAGACCTATTCAGAAGCACTTTCACAAGACACAATTTGAGCACTTTCTCTGTACAGACAGACCAAATTAAAGCTGCTTTGGGTCACTTTGGAGGTATGGTGTTTAAATGGCACACACATCTTAAGAGGCCAGAAGCTGCACCAAAGCTGTGCTCCAATCCTTAGGAATGGAGCATGGCTTTGGGGTGGCTTCCAGCCTCTTAGGACACATGCATCATTTAAACAACATACCTCCAAAGTGACCCAAAGCAGCTTTATTTTGGCCTGTCTGTTTGGGCCACCACAACTCCCATAGCTGAATTCTATGGAATCTTTGTAGTTTGGAGAAGCACTGGAGAGCTATAGATGAGAATTTTAAATGTCCCTCTCTAAACTGCAAAACTCAGAATTCTATAAGATGCAGCTGTGGCAGTTAAAGCTGCGTCATAGAGTTATAAATGTGTAGTATGAAAGGGTCCTAGCATTGACCTGTACCCATTTAGGGCTAAAATTGTTGACAGAAACATGATTATTCCATTATGTCCTTTCTCCAACTTCACAAACAATATAACCCAAAATCCACAAAACAGTGGGACCTTTATTGGATCAACCAAAATGCACATTATACATGTTGCAAGCTTTTGAAACTCCACTGGCTTCTTCATCAGGCAAAAGGTGTTAAAAATCATACAGAAGAAAGTGGAGGAAATGACAATGTTAGTCACAGCCCTGCATTTTGTCCAGATGTTGTGGTTGTTGTCCTCGGTTCAGATGGTATGGAAGGGTATTCATGTAGGTGGGTCCCTCCTCCTTCTGGCCATGTGGGTACTGGGAGATTCAGTTCATGAAATAAACATTAAATTCCATTAGCAAGACAAAAAACTACTACTTTTGAGATCCAGTTTCTCTTGAATCCTTTGTGAAGCTACAAGCCCCTTTGTTAGGAATGGAACACTTAATTTTTCAGGATGTCTCCATCCTTTCGCATCAGGAAAAACTTTAGGTGTTGTTAAGGTAAAATATGCCAATGCAGTCCCAGTTTAAAAGGAAAAAAATGTTTTACCGTTGTTGACGGTAGAAACCTCAAAAAGTAAATCACCTTGGCTTTAGGCAACATCCTTTCTATTTATTTCTTTTATTTATTTTGTTTCGTTTCTATACCGCCTTTCTCCAGAAAGGGACCCAAGGATGCTCACAGATAAAATCATTTTAAAACTTTAAAAACAAAAAAAAAATTAAAACAAATAATATAATCTATCTAAAGTAGTATAAAATAACATTAAAAGATAAGATTATTATACAGTTTTTAAAAATGACTTACTGCTGCCAAATTTAAATCAAATTGAGGATACATCTGGATTTTATTGCACACGTTTTTCCATCTATGCTGCCAGGCAAGTGCATCATGGGTCTTCCCATCTTTGCAAATCAGCCAGCTGAACTCGGATTATAGCTGGATGTTACCCAGGATTCACCTGCCCAGTGGCGTCAGCAGCAAAAACGTGCAATAAAATCTGGATGTATTCTAAATTCGAATTGAATTTGGCAGCAGTAAATCGGTTTTTTAAACTGTTTGATAATCTCCAAAGTTAAAAAAATACATACTTGGAGCACACAACCTGTCTCCAAAGACCATAATTGAAACTAAACGTATCACTTCATCTCCATAACCACAGGCTTTGTATTTCTATTGCACACACTGTGCCATCGGGGCAGAATAATCTGCCATACCAGATGGGACAGTCTACTGATCAATCATTTCCTTCTCCTCACTATCAATATCTCTAGTAAAATGAAGAAAGACATGAGGAACAGTCCTGATAACTCCTCGATCACATGTCACATGATGGAGGAAGGTAAACCAGCCTATTGGCATCAAGTCGCCGCCACCACCATCATCCCCTCCCACCCACCCACCCACCCCACACACACACACCTGCTCACATCCCTCAGGCATCATGCACCTCACCTTTGGCTCCATCCAGTCCCAGACTCCACAATACTGGGTGAGTGACATTTCCTCAGGCTGAGCTATCTCTGTGTCGATGCGGAAAAAATTCTCTCCTGTGTAGGGAAGCCACTCTTTGCCACTTTCCCCATCAGGAGATCTGAGAGAGGAATAAACTCTTACCAATCCAATTCAAACAAAGGAGGATTTTAAAAAGCAGGGTGGGGAGAGAGAGACATCAGAGTTTATCGCATTTAAGAATAATCCGATTTACCACTGCCATTTTCATTCCTAAATCGGGATGCATCCGGGTATTATCACATGCAAAATGCCGCCAGTGCCACTGCCCGGCTGCATACCACCTAAAACCTGGCTAGATGTTGTGCTCAGCCAGCCAATTTGCAAAGCCAGGAGCTTCCCATTCTTGAAAAGCGGCTTGCTGAGCACCAGTTGTAGTCAGGTTTTAGGTGGAATGCAGCCAGGCAGCGACATCAGCAGCATTTTGCATGTAATAATACCTGGATGCATCCCAAATTAGGATTGAAAATGGTAGCGGTAAATCAGATTATTATTCAATGCAATAAACTTCATTATTATGCAGTCTTCTAATTTTCTTGTGTCTGTACCTGCCTTCAAGTCATCTGTCAATTTGTGGTGACCCCATGAATTTCATAGGGTTTTCTTAGGCAAGTAATATTCAGAAGCAGCTTTGCTAGCATCCTTTATTACCTTGTATTCATTGGCCATCTCCCATCTACGTACAGACTCAGCCTGAGTCTGCTTAGCTTCCAAGATCAGATGTGATCATCTGGCACCCTTACGGTATTTAGACCTACCCCTAAGCCTCATAAAAATACCAACTCCAGAAAGTTTTTGTTTTGTTTTGTTTTTGAGTGGAGGGAGGAAGTCAACCAATACTCATTGATATTTCTATGGTTTTAACTAAAGAGCTATACAGACCGCCCCAAACCACCCTTTCCTAGCCGGATCAGGGCCATGGCAACCACATGCCACGGCCCCAATCCAGCCTCTGGAGGGCACAAAAAGGAGCCGTAAAAAGTGGCTCCTTTTTGTGCGCTCCAAAGGGTGCCATAGCCACAGTGGTGTGGCTGTATGGCATTCCTTCGTGGCTGCATCATCTGGATGCAGCGCCGGAGGTGCACCTAGATGCCACACACCATCTGGACTGGCATGTGGCATCATGATGCCCTGGGGGCTGAGTCAGGGCATCCATCATCAGGACACTGAGCCCTAACTTCGCCCATAGGCTGGCCTTTCGGGCCTGTCTGTATAGGGCCTAAGGTAGCCTTAATAAGTAGGATGGCAACTTTGTATAACATTGAAGAGCATTTTTTATATATTTGACAATGATAAAAATCTTGCGGCACAATGCTGTCTAACATTTCAGATTCATCAAAATCTGTACTTATTAGTTTCTTGAGTATCTGTGAAGGCTCCTAATTAAGCTATCAAAGGACATTTGTCAAAATGCTCTCCAATTATGGTTTCAAAGGAACTGAGTTGTATTCCAAGATGTTTTGATTTCATATTAATTTAGGAAAATGCCAATGGAAGACAAAAATCAAGACTCAAACAAAGGCAAGAGACTAGGTCTTAGACTGTAGAAAAGGAAGGGAGATTTTGATACTCAGAGAGGGAGGAGATCAGAGTGGAACCAAAATGAGTAGAAGCAAGAGAGGTAATACAAACAATTAGAGTAATTAGAAGGGATCACTTACCCAGTTCTCACAAACTGTCCCCAGTAATGCATAACTCTTTGGCTCAGTATCGTTTCAGTCTCTGTGTCTGTTAAATTGCTTCCTGATAGAGATAGTATGTTACCAAAAAGATAAGGCAACTCAGCACAATGGGGCACCCCAAACCAGTCAGGCATTCCTGGAAATGGGGGCCGGTGAGTGAAGATGTAGGCAAAAACTGAGCTTCCAGCTTCTGCCATCCGCGTGGCCAATTCAGCCATAGGGCACAAGAAGATATGGTCCCCTGAAGCTTTGATCATTGCATTGCGATATCGCTCATCCCCATCTTTCTGTTGCGTATAGATCAATGCTGCAGCCTCAACAGCACTGTCAGAAGCCTTTGGTGCCACAAGATGGAGGCCCTCCAATAACTGCTTATGACTGATCAGGCTCTCGCTGGATAAACTAAAACCAGGAGCATTATTTGGGAGGAATATGGTACTCTCATCAGGGGTGAAGCCCGTCAAGATGGGCTTGAATGGAATACTCCAGGCTTCCAAAAGGTTCTGAGGGCTATCTGGAAGGAATTCCCCATCTGTTGTTGGCACAAAAACAAGGTCTGTCAAAGTCTTTGGATCAATAGCATGAGCAATCTTCTGCATGAGCAATCCCGGATCCCTCCTTTTCAGGCAGTTTACCACATCTATGTCATCATTCTCTACACAGCCCAACATCTGGCCTAGAGTTCTTGCTCTGACCTTAGCCTCTTCAGGATTCACCCAAGCCCAGTAGGCAATGGCAGCTCCACTTTGTAAAGTTGCCTGAGCAAAGAGATATTGGCTCACTGGTGAGAGGAGATGGAAACCCACTGATGCACTCCCAGTGCTTTGACCCCCTATGGTTATCCGAGTTGGATCTCCCCCAAAGGCAGCTATGTTTTCCTTCAGCCAACTCAGTGCTAAGTGTTGGTCCCACAACCCAGCATTCCCTGGAGCACCTGGAGGTAGAGCCAGAAATCCCAGGGAGCCCAGACGGTAGTTCATAGATGCCACAATGATGTTCTCAGTGGCAGCCAGCAAGCTTCTATCACTAGAGCCTGTGCCCATGTAAAAGCCACCTCCATGGATCCAGACAAGAACAGAGGCTGGGACAGATGGCTGGGGTTGAGGCACCCAGATGTTGAGGAACAGACAGTCCTCAGAGACTGGCAAGATGGGTTCTGAGTATATTGCTTTGTGATAGTTGGAAATAGGTGAATCCTCAGAGTAGCAGGAATTTCCAAAGCTGGTGGTCTTCATGACATGGCTCCAAGGCTGATGGAGATGGGGCTTCTGGAAACGCAGTTCGCCCACAGGAGGTTCCGCATAAGGAATTCCCAAGAAAGCTGTCACCATGCCAGATTCTGTCATGACGTGTTTCCCCTGGATCGGGCCAGTGCTAGTGACCACCACATTATCACTTCTAGAGGCAGAACAAAAGCCCAGCCAGAAGAGAAGGAACAGGCAAGGAAATGTTTCAAACATCACTGTAACTGAAAAGGAATTATCCCCAGTGAATTATCAACAGATTAACTATGATGCATGAATTAGGGCTTCCATGCACTCAAGTGTTGCTCCTATAGCTCCTAGCAGTGGTGGCTGAAAGTTCCCAAGCTAGTCAAAACCATTTTGGATAGCTTTAACAGAGCTCTTCAGTGTACTGGCCCTATTTTAGGAATAGCATCCAGGAAGTTAGCTCTTTTGAAGCCTGGATTAAAACCAGGAGTGAACTCCCTGCCTCCCTGACATGGCAGACAATAGTTTCCATAACCCCTGCCTATCATTGTCATACCCAAAATGGAGGACATTTTAGAATTCCTCCTGGGCAGAAGGTTGAAATGGAAGACATCTCCTGGAAAAAGGAGGACTTCTGGTCACCCTGCCCATCCTTAGTAATGTTTTTTTGTACTAGTTGCTGCAGTGCCACCCCCCTAATAGAAGCAGATGCTGGGGGCACCATCACCAGACTCTGAAAGCTTGGGGTGTGTGCAGTGATCTGGGTGGATGGGTATGCAGCAGGAGGGAGGGCAAAGTAGTTCACACACACACACAACTCACACAGCAGGTAACACCAGCCTCAGGGATGCCACTGCACCTATTGAAGGGGAAGGGCAAAAAGACTCACCTCCTGTGCCAAGAATGCAGTTGTCAGTCTCAGGTTCTCAGCCAAACTGACAGTTCAGTCTGGAGGAGTATGAAACACCTGAACCTAGCACACTTTAGCAATATCTGAAAGAAACAAAGAGCTGCCAGAACCTTTATGAAGAAGCGTTTGCTCCTGAGTCAACAATGTTTGTCTCTATGTTGGAGTCATACCATGTGTGACCTGGAGAGCCCTGCTAATGAAGGTCACAAGCTCCCAACAACAATTCTTTGTTTAATTAAAAACCAGATGGCATCGTAATATAAAAGGACATCTTGGTTTTGCTGGGTATAATCTAGGACTTGGACGTTTGTTAAGTGAAGGTGGGTTGGGGTGAGGCTGTTTAATTTGTTGAATCTTAGTAGAAGCTTGCTTGTGTGCACATTAGTGTCTAATGTCCTATTGTAATTTGGTGAACTTGTATCTGCTGGGTCAGGGCTTATTATTTGTATGAGCTGAGTAGAGTTGTAAGTGTATGATCATTAGCATTCTGTTGGTTGTCTGTGTGTGTGTTGTTGTTGTTGTTGTCGTCGTGTGCCTTCAAGTCGTTTCCCAGTTATAGCAACCCTATGGTAAACCTAACACAGTAAGGGAGCTACTGCAGTCATCTGCAACAACTATTGCATCTTTGTGTTCTTGGCAACGGATGTGGATAGCTACACCTGCAGCAAGGGGAAAGTTGGTTCCCCTCTTGGAAGAGAAGGTCCAGCAACTTGAGGCCCATTTATCCAGTCTGTGACATATTAGGGAGCATGAGGATTTCTTGGACAGAGCAAAGAAGACTGTCCTGGCTGAGGAACACATGGGGGATGTCAGTTCCTATATACACAGGGGATAGACAACTGGAGGAATGTAATACATAGAAGTAAATGGTTCAGGGTTACTCTATGAGTTTGGAGCCACAGAATTGCTTTGAAGCTCTCTCTCTCTTATCAATGATGATGAAGGGAAGCAAGAACAGCAGCCTTGCCAGTCCTCAGAGAATGTGCATGAGACTTTAGAAGGTTCAGCACATGAAATGGTAGCTGCTAAATCTCAGAGGAAGCATGTGGGGATGGTAGGGGACTCCTTACTGGGGGGAACAGAATCAACAGTTTGTTGACCTGACAAAATGTCTCAAGAGGTGTCCTGTCTTCTTGGGGCAAAAATCTGTGATGTAGCAAAGAGGCTGACAAGATTCACCAAGCCCATTGATCATTATCCCTTCCTTTTGGTCCATGGGGGAACCATCAGGTAACTTTAACAGAGCTCTTCAATGTGCTGGCCCTTTCTTAGGAATAACATTCAGCAATTTAGCTCTTTTAGAGCCAGGGTTATAACAAGGAGTGGACTTTTTGGCAACCAGCCATCAGTGGTTCCCATGACTCCTGCCTATCAGTAATGTTGACCGAAAATTAAGGAACCTATAATTCAAAACACTCGAGGACACCAGAGTACCTAACCCTAACTTCAAATGGGATGTATTAAGGCCTGTCCTCTCTGTAAATAGAACTCAGGAAAATTTAAGTTCTAGAGCAATTTTGGTATTGATCGACCAAGATGAATCTCTTAGGCTGAAAAGCCATTGTGATGTAATGGTTTGAGCGTTGGAGTATGACTCCCAGGGACCAAGACAGACTCTCTTGGCCTTAGAGGAAGGTCATGGTAAATCTGTGAATAAAGCTTTCTAAGAATACTGTACAGTCACTGTAAGGTGAAGTCTTTTACTGCTTCACAAGAGAAAAGCCACATTAGATGCACATCTGATGAAGTAGTCCATGAAAGCTTATGCTAGACATTTTTTTTTTCTTAATTAATCTCAAAGATGTTGCTGGATTCCCTTATATCTTTTTATGATAAAACATGCTAACATGGCTCTCTCTTTGAATACCACTAGAGGAAAGTCGTGTATAATTATCATGTTGCAATATACACAGTAGCTCAGCAGTTCAAGCTCTCCATCCCATTGTATACAGCAGCAAAACTGGTGAGGGGATTTGTTCAAAGCAAAACAATTCCATATGCACAAAGAGATACACACAGATATGCAGACATACTCACCTCTATTGTAATAATGTATTTCTTTCACATGTTTCTCACATACACTTGATAGCCATAATGGTAACCAATGGCAGAGGGCTACTGGAGTGAAATACATACTGTAGACCCTGCATCATGCAGTACCTAAACTGCAGGACAAATGATGACTCAGGTTCAAATTCCCACAGGACAAGTAGCTATCTCCTTAGGCCAGGATAAAAAGGAGCAGTAATAGTTTTGTGCTTTTGACACCACACATAGGCATAGCCTTTGTTAGTGTTGTTGCAGTTGTTGTGTGTCTTCAAGTTGTTTCCAACTTAGGGCAACCATAAGACATATCTATCATGGGGTTAAGAAAAAGAAAGTGATTTGCCCAGGGTCACCAGTTGGGTTTCCATGGCTGAACCGAGATCCGAACCTGATTCCTAGTCCGACACCACACCATGCTGGCTCTCACGCATAGTCTTTAAAAAGTAAGCTTCTTTAGTTATATACTATAATCTTTCCATCCTGAAGGTTGGGAGGGGTAATCTTTTCCTAGGAATTTTGTGTTGTTGTTATATTTTGCTGTTCTTATATTTCATTCATCTTGATCAAATAATTTTTTATTGTTGTGTTGTGTTTGTTGTTGTGTGCCTTCAAGTCATTTCCAACATAGCAACCCCAAGGCAAACCAATCATAGTGCTATCTTGGTAAGATTTCTTCAGAGTGGGTTTGCCATTGCCATCCTCTGGACTGAAAGATTGTAACTTGCCCAAGCCCACACACTGTACTTCTATGGCTGAGCAGGGATTCGAATTCTGGTCTTCCAGAGTCCTAGTCCAACACTCAACCATTTTCCACAGTGGCATTCTATTGCATTGTGTTCCTGGCTTTATGTCCTGGAATAGTGGTGGGGAAAGGCTTTAAACAAACAAACAAACAAAATCCCCAAGTCTGTATAGTTTGAATAAAGTTTGCAGTTGTAAATGTTAGAGCGACCACTTACGAACAAATATGTATGACATGAACATGCATGTATGGATGCCATGGTGGGGGGGGGGGACTTTGATACTACAAATTACAAAATTATAGTGGTATGATCCACTGCCAGGATGACACCCCAGAAAGGAGGTGACACCACAGAAGAGAGGGTGACACCCAGTTGCCCCCCCCCCCCCACCCTTGAGACCACTTTCCCAGCTGCTATGGTACTCTCTGGACTGCCGCGGGGCTGCACATGCATTTTTCCACTGCAATCACTTTTGCGCTCACTCCTATGCGACATGTGCCGGAAGTCCTGCCACCAGGAGCCCCCCCCCCCCAGCCCGCACCAGATGACACCAAGTCGGGGTACGCACTGCACCTGTGTGCACACCCACAGAGGAAAAGGCATGTAAAGAGAGCGGGAAGAAAGGACATTTTAAAAGGATTTTTTTTATTCCAAACAATTGATCTACACTAGCAAAAAAAATATCTTTACTTGAGGGTACAGTACTTCAGGCAGTTACTTACAAGCAGTTACAAAACAGCCTTGGTCATATTCAGCTGAGATTTAAAAATAACCATAATTTCCCTAACACGTCTAGCTAAAATACTACTATCCTACACACAATACTGATGTCCTGAGCCTTGGCTGTTCATGAGGAAAACTGGCAGCTTTCGACCAGAGCCATTGGCACAGGTCACTTTGTCTGATATCAGAATGAGGCACTCAGCGTTGATCACATGGCTGACCACTTCGTTCTGACTTCAAAACATGTGACCTGCACTAGTGATGGTGGCAGGTGCCACCATGGGACTTCCATGTGAACAGCCTCCCAGTGTCTCCTGGGAAGATCCAGAGCAAAAAATTATTCTCTTAAAGCCATTTGAGGGGGAATGGGGTACATGGCTGGAGACTGTCCAGTCAGTTCACACCAGAACTTGGATTGGACCCTGTGTTATCTGGAATGATCACCATGGGAATGGGAGGAGGACATTTTATTTGAGTTCTATGTCTCTAGCTCTGGGTTACATGTTGGTCCTCTACCATTATATTCAGCACCTACACCAATAGAAACCCAAAGAACCAACACAAAAAAAGCAGCAATATATGTCAATACAAAAACATATTATAACCGTTATGACAAAAAATTATCATATCATGATGACATTATATATGCATGTGCAGTCTCAATGTTCTTACAGTACTCTTCCACTAATGCATAATCGGTTTCCATTTAAAGGCCCGTGTACCTAGAAAACAAACATACGTTATCTATATTGTAAAATAAATCTCATATTCCAACAACAAATGTTTTTGTTGTCTATAGCAGACTTTTCCTTTAATACGTGTTGTTTGTCTCCTTTAATACTTGCTGTTCTCCACAATAATAATAAAATAAATAAATAAAACTTTTATTTATATACCGCCTTTCCAATGATCAAGGCGGTTAACAGCATATTAAAATTTAACAATAAACATTCATAAGCTAAAAACATCACAATCAAACCACAAATACAACGATACAAAAAATCTCCAGCTAGCTCTATAATGCTACTGGGAGGGGAGAAGGGAGTACTCCAGGGGTATTAGGGGTATGCCTGCTGGAACAGGTGTTTTCAGCCCCTTTTTAAATTGATCCAGCAAGGTGGCAGAGCGGAGTTCGCCGGGAAGCGAGTTCCAGAGCTTAGGGGCCGCGATGGAGAAGGCCCTCTGATTAGTGATGGAATATCTCGCTTCTGGGACTCGTAATAGTTGCTTCCCGGCAGACCTGAGTGTGCGGGGCGGATTGTATGGAGAGAGGCGGTCCTCTAAGTACCCTGGGCCCAAGCCATTTAGGGGTTTATAGGTAATAACCAACACCTTGTATTGCGCCCGGAAGCGAATAGGCAGCCAATGAAGGTCTTGTCCTTAAATTTTACACAAGTGGGAGTTTGGTGTAGCTCTTGTTCTTGATTGATTTTCTTTCTGTCTGCTTTCTTTACTGTCCAGCTCTCACATCAGTTCATGGTGATGGGGAATACTATGGATTTTTTTTCTAGTTCTTTCACAGCTGCTCTTTCTATTCCCAATCTTCTTATTTCTTGACTGTAGTCACCATTCTGATCAATGTTTGATCTTAGGTATGAGAACTCTTTAACTATTTCAATTTCCTCATTATCCAGGTTGAATTTATAGATCAACATTAAGCCTGCCTTTGCACTTTGATCTTTGACTTTCCTTAGTTCCATATCAAAAGTGCTTTCCACTAGTATTATAGTGTCATCACATATCTGAGAGTGTTGATGTTCCTTCCTCCTATCTTCACGCCTCTGTCATCTGAGTCTAACTCTGCTCTTCTTGATGTTTTCTGCATACATGTTGAACAAATAGGGTGATAAGATGCAGTCTTGCCTGACCTCTTTGCCATTGGGAGCCAATCTGTTTCTCCAAATTCTGTTCTGATGGCAACCTCTTGTCCTGAGTAGAGATTTCACATTAGGGCTATAAAATTTAGTGGTACTCTCATGTCTCTGAAAGCATTCCATAGATTTTTGTGGCCTATACAGTCAAATGCTTGGCTCAGTAGGATCACTAGGGAGTTGCCCAAGTTTACCTAGTTTGGGACCTTGTATGGGAAGCTCAGAGGAGTACCCTATTTGGGCCCAGTTCCCACTCCCAGTGAAAGGCAACGCCAAAATTGTTGTACTGCCATGGATGGAGCAGAGGGGGCTGCAGGACCATCACTCACCACTGCAGACAGTCACCTGGAAATAAATGTCACACATCTAACTTTCTTAAATGTATACATGGACATAGTGAATACTGAAAGAGCCTGCTTGCCTATGGAAATGAATTTTTTACTCTGGGAGCTTTGTCCCTACAACTTCAGAAAAGTGAGTAAGCCTCTGACTGAAGAATTTGGACCAAGTTTGAACAGCATCCCTTAAAAGGCTCTACAACAGTTTTAGATACTGAAAGTGGCTAAAGAAAAAATAATAAGGAATTATTTAATGAGACTTATATAGATTATAAACTAATGTTATTTGGAACTTGGAACTGTTTAATTTAACAACTAAATTAACAACTGAAACAATATTGAGCATGGAAGGAGTTAAGAAGAAAGGAATATTGTTGACCTACCTCTCTAAACTAAACATCTGGTTCACCTCCTGAAAAACTTAAAGTGGAAGGAAGTTCTGGAGAAAAAATAATTTACTAATGTTGAAAATAGAGTTGCAGTGACGTCCAGTGGTCAAGAAGCATTATCGCAGGTTTTTTTAAAGTGGAGGATTAAAATGACTTGTAAGCAGTTTGAGAGCTGTCATCATGGCTTCAGATACTAAAGTTAAATCTGCACATCCTCAACCATCTCAGTTGGACAATCATACTTTTTTGCTTGCAGTTTGGTCTGGATGAAGGATTGGATAACGTTAGAAAATGTATGACTTTTACAATTAAAAGGTTATAAGATTTGGATAGCATTTTATTAAGTTATAATAAAGTCAAAGCTAATGCTGACTTTAATAATCATTTTGTTAGAAGATCCATACTAAGAAGCTGGTCAAAATATAGAGTTAGAATTTGTCCTAAAATACCACTTTGAGTTTCACCATATGAAGCTTTGTTTACTGGAGAATCTATATTTTATGGCAAACGATTGAAAGGACCTTTTAAGATATGGTAAGAATCAGACTTTAAAAAAAATTAGCTGTGGAATTGGAGTTGCAAGGTATTAATATACACTGGTTCTTTTACAGACAATTAAAAGAAAGATTTATAATGGATATGAAGATATTTTCCTTTAAGGAATTAGGCTGAATTTGAAAAACTTTTGTTCTCAAATGATGTGCAGTTGATATTTAAGAAGTATAAAATGTTGTGGCTGGCAAACCCACAAAAAACTACGTTAAATAATGTATGGTTAAATGAACAAAAAACTTAAGTTGTAATATACTCATAATAATATGTCAGAGACTTAGTGGAGAGGGAAGCTAGCAGCCACTATATAACTGCAGTCCCAGTCCCTGGAGCTTGAAGAACAGAGCTTGGCTAGCAGGCAAGACAAACAGGGGTGTTTTGCATGCATGTTTAGTGGGAGAGTTTTCACAGCTGGAAGAGACCACAAGGGCCATCCAGTCGTCCAAACCCCTGCCATGCAGGAACTCACAAAACTCCCCAAACAGATGGCCATCCAGCCTCTGTTTAAAAACCTCTAAAGAAAGAGACTCCACCACACTCTGAGAACGTCTGTTCCACTCTTGAACAGCCCTCCTCCTAATGTTGAGGCGGAATCTCTCTTCCTGTAACTTGCATCCATTGTTCTATGTCCTATTCCCTGGATCAGCACAAAACAAGCTTTTGAGGAAGAGAGCTTGACTGAATTGTTTCTGTAGCTGCATAAGACTACTGAATATGGACAGTGAGGGAGCTGCTGCAGTCATCTGCAACAGCAGTGGCATGTTTGTATGTTCTTGTTAATTTGGGTAGCTACACCTGCAGCAAGTACAAGCTGGTTGTCTTGTTGGAAGAGAAAGTCCAGCAACTTGAGGCCTGTTTATCAACTCTGCAGCATATTAAGGAGCAAGAGGATTTCTTGGACAGCAGAGAAAAGTGGCCTAGTTGTGGGACACACAGGAGATGTCTCTTGGGAGAAGATCAGGTCCCATACACAGGAGATGGACAGTTAGAGCAATGTGACACACAGAAGTAGAAGGACCAGGGATCGTTCTGTGAATTTGGAGCTGCAGAATTGATTTGAAGCTCTCTCTCCCTTATCTATTAAGCTTATCGCAAAGCATTTGCAGTAATGGGAACGGAACAGAACTGAACAGGGGGGGGAAATGTGTTTTACTGCACAGAAGAATGCCAGTGATGCCAGCAACAGTCTCCAAGCCATTCCTGGCAGCTGATTTTGAAGGACGATTTTTGAACTGTTCTTCAAAATTGGCTGCCATGGAACAGCTGGGGAACGGCTTGGGGACTCTCAGTGACGTTCTCCCATGCGGTAACACACATTCCCCCCCCCGTTCCATTCTGTTCTGTGCCATTCCCGTTCCTGCAAGTGACATGCGATAAGCTCAAATAATGAGGAGAATCAAAATGAGCAGATATAGTTTTTTGTGGGTTTTTCGGGCTATGTGGCCATGTTCTACATAGCCCGAAAAACCCACAAAAAACTATGGATGCCGGCCATAAAAGCCTTCAACTTTACAAGAGCAGAAATGTCAGTTCGCAGAGAATGTGCATGGGAAGTTGAAGGCTTTCATGGCCGGCATCCATAGTTTTCTGTGGGTTTTTCAGTCTATGTGGCCATGTTCTAGAAGAGTTTATTCCTGACGTTTCGCCAGCATCCGTGGCTGGCATCTTCAGAGAAGCTGGCATGGGTGTATATATAATATATAGTCCTGTTTGTATATTATATCGCCCTATCTCTATCTCTATCTATTACTTCTTTTTTTATGTGACTGCAGAAATCGAACAAGATTTTCAGTCCAAATATGTTTGTTCTTCTGTGTGGTAACTCTTCATGTGCAACATTGCTTTACACTACTAAAGAAATAGGGGAAAACCCCAAATAGGCTTAAACATGTTCTAAACCGTTTAAATCATGTTTATAAAGCTCAAAATAGGAGTTCTATAAATGTATAAATTGTAAAATTATGAATCATAGAATCATAGAATCATAGAATCGTAGAGTTGGAAGAGACCACAAGGGCCATCCAGTCCAACCCCCTGCCATGCAGGAAATCCAAATCAAAGCATCCCTGACAGATGGCCATCCAGCCTCTGTTTAAAGACCTCCAAGGAAGGAGACTCTATCACCCTCCGAGGGAGTTTGTTCCACTGTCAAACAGCCCTTACTGTCAGGAAGTTCCTCCTAATGTTCAGGTGGAATCTCTTTTCCTGTAGCTTGCATCCATTGTTCCGGGTCCTGTTCTCTGGAGCAGCAGAAAACAAGCTTGCTCCCTCCTCAATATGACATCCTTTCAAATATTTAAACAAGGCTATCATATCACCTCTTAACCTTCTTTTCTCCAGGCTAAACATCACCAGCTCCCTAAGTCGTTCCTCATAGGGCATGGTTTCCAGACCCTTCACCATTTTTGTCGCCCTCCTTTGAACACGCTCCAGTTTCTCAATGTCCTTTCTGAATTGTGGCGCCCAGAACTGGACACAATATTCTAGGTGGGGCCTGACCAGAGCAGAATACAGTGGCACTATTACTTCTCTTGATCTAGACACTATACTTCTATTGATGCAGCCTAAAATAGCATTGGCCTTTTTAGCTGCCGCATCACACTGTTCACTCATGTTCAACTTGTGGTCTACTTGGACTCCTAGATCCCTTTCACACGTAGTTTCATTCAACCAGGTGTCACCCATCCTATATCTGTGCATTTTATTTTTTCCGCCCTAAGTGTAATACCTTACATTTCTCCGTGTTGAATTTCATTTTGTTAGCTTTGGCCCAGCTTTCTAGTCTATTCAGGTCATTTTGAATCTTGATCCTGTCCTCTGGGGTATTAGCTATTCCCCCTAATTTGGTGTCATCTGCAAATTTGATAAGTATGCTCCCAATTCTGTCATCCAGGTCATTGATAAAGATGTTGAATAGCACTGGGCCCAGGACAGAGCCCTGTGGGACCCCACTGGTCACTTTTCTCCAGGATGAAAAGGAGCCTGAATAATTGAATATATTTGTGTATATTGTGTACTTGTATAGCCAGTTATACAATATATACTACACTACACAATATACCTCATATGTAGTAATACAGTAAAATGAATTTTTGATTTGGGGTGACCTTTATTTAAAAAACTAGGAGAATTAACACTTTTTAACAAATTTAACAAATGTTTTTAAGCAAAAGTTCATATATTTATGATACAGAAAACATTTTTTATAAAGGCTTTCTCCCTATCAACTCCTCCCCAAAGTCTAATATACACACAGAACTATATACATACATGTATAGATATAGATATAGATATGACTATATAATACACACATGATGATAGATAGATAGATGGATAGATAAAGATTTCCCCCTATCCTCCCCAAAGTCTAATATACACACAAGATTCTCTCTCTCAATCTCTAGGACTATATATACACCCAGAACACTCACTCTCTCTCTCTCTCTCTCTCTCTATATATATATATATATATATATATATATATATGCTTTCCCAAAGTCTAATGTACATATGGGACTATATACATACATGTGTAGATATATAGATACAGATAGGACTATATAATACACACCTGACTCTCTCTCTTATCACCATATAAAAGATTTCCTCCTATCAACTCCTCCCCTAATATACATACATGTATAGATATAGATATATATAGAGATAGGACTGTATAATACACATCTCTCTCTCTCTCTCTCTCTCTCTATATATATATATATATATATATGAGATTTCCCCCTAGATAAAGGGCTATATAATATACACATAGGACTATACACACACACACACACACACATATAGAGACAGAGATAAAAACAGGGCTATATTATATACACACAGGATTATATATTCCCCCTATCAGCTCCTCCTCAAAGTCTAATACACACACAGAACTATATACCGTACATACATGGATAAGATAGGAATATACACACACACACACACTGTGTATATATGTGCTTTCCCCCTATCAGCTTCTCCCCAAAGTTTCTAATACACACACAGAAGACTTTGCCCTCCATCCTTCAAGGCAGGGTTCCTTGTTGCAAAGGCAGGCAGTGCCTCCAGGGGGGGGTGGTGGTGATGGTGGTGGTGGTGCTGCTAGACTCCTCCTGTCTGGATGGCACCACCCTTTTCATATTTGAATGGGCGGAGATTGGACTGCATTTCCCAGGTGCCTTTGCTGCTTTGAAACCGGAACAAAGGTCTGCATTTGGGCTCCCCCCCCCTCCCAGCCAGCCCTTTACAGCTGCAGGAACAGCAGCGTGGAAGCCAAGGTATTATCTGGTACTGGATGTGGGTTGTTCCATAGAGAGAGCTGGGATCAGTGTTTGCAGGGCGGATGGGGTTCTGGATCTAAATCAGAAGAAGACTAGGAAAGAGGAGGGCGGCAATGAAAGAACTAGAAAATATCCTAAAATGCAAAGATATACAACTGAGCACAAAAGTTAGACTCGTACAAGCCATTGTGTTCCCTGCTACCGTGTGTGTGTGTGTGTGTGTATACACACATATATAATTACAGTATTATTTATATTCCACCCTTCTCCCAAGACTGGGACTCAGGGCAGCTTACAACATTAAAAAACAATACCATATATACCCCAAAGTAAAAAGGAGTTTGTTTTGTCGACTTTATGTTTGGATTAATGTTGCCAACATGTCTGAAAAACAAACCTGCGGATTTTAAAATCCCATTTGCCTCCATGTGATAAAGTCCTGTGTGTTGTCCTCATGTGTGTACGGCAAGTATATATGAGGAACATATGTGCAGCCAAGGTGGCCTAGTGGTTTGAGCCTCGGACTACGACTCTGGAGACCAAGCGTCAATTCCCTGCTCAGCCATGGAAACCCATTGGGTGACCCTTGGCAAGTCACACACTCTCAGCCCAGAAAACTAAGAAAGTGATTTAGGCTAAAGATTCTCAACGCTTTCATCTATTCTTTCTAGGGCTGCATCTACATTCAGAATTAATGAGGTTTGACACCACTTTAACTGCCATAGCTCAATGCTATGGTATCCTGGGATTTGTAGTTTTGTGAGACATTTAGCCTTCTCTGTCGGAAAGTTCTGGTGCCATAACAAACTACAAATTCCAGGATTTCACAGGATGGAACCATGGCAATTAATCCAGTGTCAAACTGCTTTAATTCTGCAGTTTAGATGCAGCCTCAGACTTGGTTGTGATTGTGCTGCATTGCTTTTTTCCTTGCACTGCATGTGGCTCTGCTTGTTGATCTCTGTCCTTTTACAAAAATGTCTGTTTCCTGCAGGATTCTTTGTCTCAGAACCGTCACCGAAAATCTTGCACAGATTTTCTTTTCCCCAGCAGCCATGATAAAGGACAAAGAAGCATTGCAGAGAATCAGTTTCCTCTATCAGGTGAGGACCATATTCACTATTTACTACAGGGCAAACCACCTTAGCCAAAATGCTTGGGACTAGAAATGAATTTTGGATTTTGGGGGATTTTGGAATATTTGCATATACATAATCTTGAAGATGTGACCCAAGTCTAAGCATGGCATTCATTTCTAATGTATTATTCGGTTGAAATGTAGCCTACAGCTCCTGGTATTCATTGGTGGTCTCCCATCTAAGTACTAACCAGGGCTGACCCTACTTAGCTTCCAAGATCAGACAGGATCAGTGCCTTTAGGGTACTTAGAGCCTCACTTGAGTGATTACAGTGGGTCCTTGTTATCCACTGAGGTTTGGTTCCAGGATCCCCTATGAATAACAAAATACATGGATTGCCATTTGGCTGATAAGGTAGTTTAAACTGTTCTTGCAAAATTGAAAAAAAAGGTAAAAACAACACCAAGTATCTGATTTAAAGTAACAATCCCATTATTGGTTCACGCCTTCTATAAAAATGATTCCTTAGTGATTTTCAAATCTGGATTCTCCCATAAGGTCAATTTGGCATATGGGTCAAATTGCAATGGACAAGAAAATATTTACCACACAGTTTTAACTGCTGGAATTGTTGCCAAAAACACTGCCCTTTTTTTTAGTAAAATGAGAACCATGTATTATTATTATTATTATTAACCTTTATTTATAAAGCGCTGTAAATGTACACAGCGCTGTACATACAATCTTTTTAATTGGATGGTTCCCTGCCCTAAGGCTTACAATCTAAAAAGACACGACTCAGAGGGAGTGGTGGTGGGGAAGGGGCATCTCTAGTAGGATAATACATATAAAATACATAGCAATACAGGAAATTATTCAATAAAACAGACAACAAAAGAACATCAAATAGCAAGTGACAATTATGCAATGCCTGGGAACGCTGCCCTGAACAGAATGGTCTTCAACTCCGTTTTGAAGCTGGTTAAAGAAGTGATGGCTCTTGCTCGCGGGGGAAGAAGGTTCCAGGAGTGAGGGGCAGCGAGTGAAAAGGGGCGAATTCGAGATGGGGCAGAGGAAATCATGGGCTGGGACAGCAGGCCTTGACTACCAGAACGGAGGGCCCTAGTGGGAAGGTGAGGAGAAATAAGGTCTGATAAGTAAGGAGGGGCCTGACCATGGAGGGCTTTAAACATTGACAGCAGGAGTTTGTACTGAATGCGGAAAGGGAGTGGGAGCCAGTGAAGGGATGCCAACACAGGAGAGATGTGGTCAGAGCGGTGGGTGGAAATGATAATGCGTGCAGCTGAATGCTGGACAGAAATTAAAGGACGGAGGTGTCCATTTGAATAGAGATGCCAGAAATGGGGGGGGGGGAGACAGAAAGCAGCTTCATTTATATACCGCTTCATACTGAACTAATAGTGTCTAAGCGGTTTACCACTATAAGCTAATGAAGGCTTCAAGGTTGTTGGATTACTTACTGTAAGTGTATATGTCTAAAATTAATACAAGGTAACAGATACGCCCAATTGTATGTAAGAAGATCTGGAATGCCGACCTCCAGTTTCATTGGAATTTGCATCCTTTTCATTGAAATTCTAGGAGGAGATGAGCCCCTCCCAAAATCTCCTAAACGATGCATTTAGTTTTAAATACTTGCAAGCTACAAGTAGAGGTATTCCACAAATAACATAATATAAACAATTCTAGATATAATTCTAGAATATTCATTTTACTTGTGTTTACCTTACCTCTCAGACTCTTCTTTAAGCCCACCCATAGCCTTTGTTGACTCTTTAGGGTGGTGATGATGCATGTTTAATTGTCTTTTATTCCCCATGACAGGCAGCACATTGTGTCCTTGCACACAACCCAGAGAACCAGGAATTGGCTCGCTTCTATTGTCACACCCAGCACAGCATTAGCCGGAGGCTTGTCTTAAGACAGTGAGTGCCAAGATTGGGATGGGTGGCCCATGGGGAACAGGATTTCTACTTTCTAGGGTGGGAGCATGCAACACAACTCTGTTTTTGCAGACCTCAGTGCCAAATGTGCTACTGCACCTGATGACAAAAATAAAAGTTGTAATCAAATTTATTTATTTATTTTTATTTCATTTGTATGCTGCCTTTCTCTCCAAAAGCACCCAAGGCGGCTCACAGACAAAATATTTAAAATCTCAGTAAAATTCAAATAATTAAAAATATCACCACACAATATCACATAAAAATATACAAAAGTTAACTAAAAACATAACTAAAACCCACCTGCTCCATAAAAACACCCCACTATGAATTATGTACCAAAGGCAGTGCCAAATAATTAAAAATGGAAGGTCGTGTTTGATCTGCTTTTGGTTTTGTTTTTACCATTTTGGAGGAACTGCCAACCCTGAAAATTCCATTACTGGAGAATTTCAGGACATAGTCCCCACAGATAATTTTTATGGGGAACAGAATTAGTTGGTGTATGTAAGTGTATTAAAAATTTGAAATATTTCAGAGAGATGGGCTGCAAAGGCCTTGGAGAGTTATGTGTGGCCCATAGCCCATACTTTGCTTCCTCCTGGGATAGAGATTGACCAATATCATGCCTTGAATTAAGAGGGTTGAACAGGAGATGGCAAAATCCCTGATGGATATTTCACCTTGACAATATAATGTGGTTATTTATGAAGAAGTCAGTTGGTCGAAGGCCCATGAAGCTAAACATGTTGAGTCTAAATTGTAGATCATTTGAAAACATTTGTATAATACCTTTATTTCCATGGAAGAAGGTTTGGATGTAAATGTAATCACAGCCTTCTTTCCTTCAGGTCCATCATACAGGGGTGTAGCTTTTATAACTGACAAGGTTGGTAGTCCTCCAGATTTAGTTGTACTGCAACTCCCATCACGTCTCACCATTCATTACAGTGGCTCAGTTATGGCCCAACAACATCTAGAGGGCTAAACGTTTCCCCACACCTTTTGTAAAAGGTTCTGTGCATAATATACTTTGAGCATGTGGGAAAACCTTCAACACAAAAAATGAAATGGTACTATGCATTTTGTCTCTTTCTTTTGAATCATATTACCAACTTTCTGAACTGACATGTTTCACTTATCTTTCATTTCGGTTTGTTTTGCAGGGACCCTTCTGTGAAAAGAACCATCTGCAAATCATGTTTCTCCCTTCTTGTCCCTGGAGTCAGCTCAACTGTACGCCAAAGAAGTGAGTGGTTCAGTCTCTTCCTCCTTAACTGCAGTGCTGTATGGAGATGACTAAATGCTGTTCCTCACTCTGGAGATAGACAGATAGATCTCTTAGACTTAAAACATACATAGAGTGCTGGGGGTGGAACATAACACATTTCAAAGATCGGGAAAATGCAACAATGGGATGCCAATTATTTTCCTGTTGTGCCTTGAAAGATTTCTGGGTGGGGCCATCTATAAATTTGAATTGCTCCAAGCCTATCTATTATTTTGATAAATCAATTTTCACATTTCTACTGGCAAGTGCAACTTCTTTTCCCCTCAAATTGGTGGTGTTGTGATGTTCAGCATGGACCAGATGTCCCTGTTTTCAGCTGCAAAACAAAACAAAACAGGAAACATGGAGAGACATCTTTATGGCAGAAATTCAACAATTTCTGTTAATCCCAGCAGCCATACTCAGGGATTTAAGTTTGCTTTATGATATAATCTTTATTTACACATGTTTATTAGAGTGGTTGGTAGCAGAGCTTATAAATATATCAGCAAAATATTTTGTGTTCTGCCCTTCAGTAGCTCAGAATGAAATGTAAGGTACTGCACTTAGGCAGAAAAAATGAAATGCTTAGGTATACGATGGGAGGCACTTGGTTTAACAACAGTACATGAGAAAAGGATCTAGGAGTCCTAATAGACCACAAGTTGAACATGAGGTAAAGCCAATGTGATTCTAGGCTGCATCAATAGAAGTATAGTGTCTAGATCAAGGGAAGTAATAGTGCCACTCTATTCTGCTTTGGTCAGACTTCACCTGGAATAGTGTGTCCAGTTCTTGGCACCACAATTTAAAAAGGATGTTGAGAAGCTGGAGCGTGTCCAGAGGAGGGCGACCAAAAAGGTGAAGGGTCTGAAAACCATGCCTTATGAGGAGAGTGGAGCACACTCCCTCGGAGAGTGGTGGAGTCTCCTTCTTTGGAGGCTTTTAAACAGAGGCTGAATGGCCATCTTTCAGGGGTGCTTTGATTGTGTATTCCTGCATGGCAGAATGGGTTTGGACTGAGTGGCTCTTGGGTTCTCTTACAACTTTATGATTCTGTGAAATAAAAGTGAGCTACATCCAAGGTAGCAGTTCAGAGCACTCTATTGCTAACATGATTTTTGGTTATTACTTACTCTCAGCATTAATTATTTTCAAATGGATAGACTTAGCAGGCATTAGAGCCAGTGTGCTATAGTAGCTTAGGACTCTGGAGACCAGGATTCAAATCACTGCTCAGCCATGGAAACCCACTGGATGACCTTGTGCAAGTCACTGTCTCTCTGTCAGCCTCAGAGGATGACAAACGCAAAAATCTCTCTGTACAAATCTTACCAAGAAAACCCCATAATAGGGTCACCTTAGATTTGCCAAAAGTCAGAAACTACTTGAAGGCACGCTACAACAACAAGAACAACAACAACCATTGTGGATAAGCACAGAAATAAGCACACGGGCAGTTAGTGCTTGCCGGAAAAGCAGACAACAGCCATTTTCATTGGGAGAAGATGGGAATGATAGTCCAACACACTTGACAACCACCAGTTTAGGGAATGTTGCCAAAAGCACTGGCACTTCAGGGTCCCCCAAACTGCTTCTCCTAGCCAAAGCCAGGTAATTTTCCTTACACAATTCCAGAGAGGTCTAAAGGCACATTTGGTTGAACCCTCACTCTGACAGGTGAATGTGATATTCCCATTTTGGCTGTCATTTTCCTCTCTTGACCATAGGGCTATACTCACTTCAGAGCTTATTGCCAAAACACACTGCAGAAGTAATCCAGTTTGACACTGCTTTAACTGCCCTGGCTCAATGCTAAGGAATTCTGGGAATTGTAGTTTTGTGAGACATTTAGCCTTCTCTGTCAGAGAGCTCTGGGGCCACAACTCATTACAGTTCCCAGGATTCCCTAGCACTGAGCCAAGGTAGTTAAAGTGGTATCAAACTGGATTATTTCTGCAATGTGATTTGGACCTTAGTGTTTTAGCTGACCAGTAGAGCATTGAACCAGTTGTGGCTGGCAAACTAGGGATATAAAGGGCATCCTGTGTCTCCTTGCCTTTGGATTTCCCTCTTATGGCTTCTGTGGCTACCTCCTGAAATATTCAGATTCTGTTTGTAAGTGGATCTGTAGGTTGTCTTGGACAGAGAATCTCTGGGCATGAAAATGTTATGGAACATACCTTGATGTTCATTTCAAAATCTGGGAAAAAAGGATGATCAAAGCAGAAAAGGGGGATCTGGTAAACTTTGCAGGCTTTCCTGATTTCATTCTCTTCTCATTTCTGTAACTAGAGCGCCGAAATCAGCGGTGGACTTCTGTGCAGTGTCTCAACTGTGGTCTAACTAAGCGATTCCTCAGCAACCCTAACTATAAGCTGTGGTCAGAACAGCCTGAGGCATTACTAGAGAATCAGACACAAGCCAGCGCAGGGGGAAAAGGTAATTATTTTATTTTATTGATAACCTCCTTTCTTCCATTATGGGACCCAAGGCAGATCAGAACATGGGTTACCACAAAGATTGAAAGAAAATATAACTAAAAATCCTGATAATAAAAACAATTTAAAGCTGTTACATAAACAATACTTTTTTTTTAAAATAGCCCTAACATAAAACAATTTAGAAGTATTAAAACATAAGAATGAGGATACATATAAGCACTCACACACACATTAAAGGTAAGAATATTAGAGGAGGCTGAAAGTCTCTGAATAGTGAAAAGATACTAAGAAGTTAGGAAGAATTGTGCTTCCCTTGTTTTCAGATTTGCTCATACACACTTCTTGAATACACTAACCAATCTTCAGCTTTTAACTAAAAACCTTCTACTGTTTGGAACTTGATTTCCTGAAAGCCAGTAGCAAAAAAGTTGAAAGCCAGGGCTGTCCCAAGTTACTTGAGGTAAAGCAGCAAATAGACCCAACTCAAAGGGAGCCAGCCATGTTCTTCTGGCTCACAATGCAGAAAAGCATTTCTCCCATTCCATGGAGGTAAAAATACAGTAATAAAGCAAACAACTTCTTGCCCTTTTATAACATCCAAAGCCTGCTGCCCAAGGAGTCTGTCTCATTCTGCCTAATAGTAGAGCTGATGTGGCTATGATTGTTTGTGGGGTGAATACTGACTTGTTGACAAATGGGATGAAGAACTGAAGAAGAAAAATAATAAATAAATAATAAATAAAACTTTTATTTGTACTCTGCTTTTTGTTAAAACAATCAAAGTGGCTTACAGTGTTAAAAACGATACAGCAATATATACAACGTATCCCCTCCCTTAAAAAATTAAAAAGATTATTTGAAAACATGATACCACTTTTCCAGATGTTGGGTCCAAAGTCCAGGGCCCCACTCAGCAGAGTAACTTTGTGTGTTATACATTCCTTCAAATAACCTGGACCCAAGCCGTATAAGGTTTTATAAGCCAAAACCAACACTTTCAATTGTGCCCGGAAACAGACTGAAAGCTAATGGAGCTGTTGCAACAAGCAAGGTTCAATTTTAATCATAATCTGAATAAAGTGCACTTTCAATATATTAAACATAGTACGTTTATGGCAAATCAAATTATATATAATGCATATTGTTCCTGAAATAATCTGAGTTTCATTCTCTAAACAGTGCTAGTCATGTATTTTTATTACTGTATTCCAAAAACGTATAGGTTTTTTTTTCCAGAGGAAAATGAGATATTTTTTTTAATTGCTCCATGGCTTCAAAATTTCTGGAAATTCTACATTTCTAGATGCATCTAGATGTTTGTATTAGACTGCAAGCTGATTAAAGGAGGAGTAGAGTTTCCATTCAAAAAAAATAAGGGCTGGGGAATGACTTGTAGAGATTTAAGGGAGCCAGGGACTGCTACGGTAGGCCACCACTGTGAAAGCCTAGAGCAGTAGTTCCCAAATTTTGATTCTACAAGTGTTTTGGACTTCAGCTCCCCGAAGCCCCATCCAGTTTCGCCAATAGTCAGTAATTCTGGGAGTTAAAAGTCCAAAACATCTGGGGACCAAAGTTTGGGAATCACTGGGCTAGAGGAAGATGAAAGAGAGCAGAGAAGGTTGTTTGTTGGGAGGGCTGCTGAAGATAGTTTAATGTGGAGAAGGTAGCTTTTGGAAGTATTCTTGATGCATGGTCCTCCAAATAATGAACTTTAATGCATATCATCCCTTGGCTAGCGCTGATAGGAGTTGCAGTCCAACAATATCTGGAGGGCCACATGTTCCCCACTCCTGCTGGAAGAGGAAGCCTAGGTGGAATTGACTTTGACCTTTCTTTCCTTGTCTCCTACTTCAGGCAAGAAACCTGGTTCAGTCCAACAACCACACAAAAGCCTTCAGGTGGAAAAGGCAACAATCTCAAGTGCTGAACCTCATCGTCATACTGCCTCCAAGGAGACCACAGTCAAAACCAAATCTAAAGGGAAGATGGATCCTAGTGGAAAGTGATGTTTAGAGATGAGATCCTCCTGCAGCAGTAATATTGGACAGTTGGAGAGAGGTGAGCTGTGATGGAGAAGCAAACACTGCAAGCAAGATTATTTACTGCCAAGAGGAATTCATGGATTAATTTCACAAGTAAAAGCTCATCATACTACTTGCTGAACTTGGGTGGTTCAAACAAGATGAGTTTCTGAATAAAAATTCTGTTTTATGGGGTGGCCATTTTGAATGAAGTAGATCAGCGAGCTCAAAGCTGCAGTGCCCTGTTGTTGCAGATACCCTAATAAGCATTGTCTTTCCCATAATCCTGTGGCTAGAAATTCCTTTCACCTCTGTACCACCTTTGTGTCTGCATGCCAGCTTCTTTTGCAGTTGGCTCCAACTGGGCTAGAGTTTTCCTAGTCACCTGGAGAGCTGGAGATGTTGTTTACAAGAGATTTTGGTGAACTTGTTCCCACTGTAAACTGCGGTGAAAACCTGACATAGGAGGTGATTACTCCAATCCAAAGTAATATTTGTATAAACAAAAGCGATGTAAAAACTTGGAAATAAATTTTTCTTCCAAATGGTTTCCTTTGTACCGTTACCTTTAGGTGGATGGTTAAGTTCTGTTCATCTCTTCTTGTGGAGGAGCTAAGCCTAAAATCATACCTCCTCAGTTAAAAGTGTTAAAATGTGGCGCATTAACTCACATTTCAAAAAAGTGATCAATTTTGTAATTAGCTGATGAAAAGTTAGGTCCTCATTTGGTATCTTAGGTCCTCTGGCACCCATTTGCATTTTCTCCATATCCAGGTGACTGCTTCTGAGAATGAAAGCGTGTTTCACAATTGAACCCGCACCTCTTTCACCTGTAGCTTGATGCTGGGAACCAGTCAATAACCATGATAAAGAACCTTGCTGGTGAAGCATTGCAGAAGCTGTAATGAGGTGCTATTGAATGATTCATTATTGTTGCAGGAAGTGTTCCAAATGGAGCCTCCTGTATAAGGATAGAACTTCACAATAAATATGCATTGTATTGTCTGCCTTCAGTATGAGCTGGAGTATTTCAAGATGTCATGCCAATATACACATAAATGCCAGTGTTAACCATCTTAATATATTGTATTATTAAAATGGATCTGTATATAATTTTTTACACAATCTTACACATTTTATTACTGTCTGGTTAGTGTTTATTGTTGTGTGGCTTTAAGTAATTTCTGACAGGTTCATCTTAGGATAGTCATGGGGTTTCCTTGACAAGATTTGTTCAGAGGAGGTTTGCCTTTGCCTCCATTTGAGGCTAAGAGAGTGTGATGTGCCCAAGGTTGCCCAGTGGATTTCTGTGGCCAAGCTGAGAAATAAGCCCTGGTCTAATCAATCACAAATCCCGAAGTGAGGATTTGAACCCTGGACTCTACAGTCATAGTCCAGTACTCAAACCACTTCACACTGGCTATTAGTGTTCTTTATTCCTGTGTAAAGAAAGTTTATAGAACTGGAAACACTGCATTATTTGTAGTTGTTCCCCACTGATTTGTTAGTAAACTGACTGCCATTTTGAGCTATGAGAATATTTGGATGGCCTTTGTATTAATCTTGAGTTTATAGTACCTCTTGTTTATTAGTTTTTATCCCAAAGTACATAATTCTTCCTTTTACAATGGCTTGACTGCTCAACCGTATGACTTCTTCTTAGGACATAACCAGAACTAGCATCCATTTTAAGGATGAGCATGAAAGGTTGACACTGGGAACAACCAAGCAATATTGCTGCTTCCAATTGAGAACTTCCATGGCATGAAGGGCTGTGAATGTGCATATTGCCCAGAAGCATGGCTGATAAATGTGACCAGGAACTGAGGATAGACATGATTTTGCTAATGAGACAACCAACACAACAACAATAACAATATCCCATGCTTACAAACATTCATTAATATGGGAAGGGACTAAAAGGAGCAAGACATCAAAACATGGCATGTTATTTTTGCCTCTTGTACCAAATTATCTGTTTAAAAAATCTCTAAAAGAAGTTTCTAAAAGGAAGCCAACACTGTCCATCTGTTTCAGACCACCACTGAGACCTCCTGAAAATCCATAATCTCAGAAAGGACAAGTATACCACAGTTGACAAAGTGGATGTGTTCCTAGGTATTCCTTATGTAACAGAAAAGTTTGTACCAAAGGCAGAAATAACATGGAAAGAATAGGGATAGTGACCCACACCACAAAATAGAAGAGCAGTTCAATATGTTTCAGCGTTTGTTTGCATTTCAGCTGTGCACATTTATAGTTTTTAAATGTGCACAGCTGAAATGCAACAACCAAGTCAGGTAAGCCTCAAGTAAGTAAGTAAAAATATTTTGCACGTCTACGGAATGCTGCCACTTCCATTCTTTCAGTTAGTCTCAAAGTTGCTACAAGATCTCTACGTACTGGTTCTACAGACTAACACAGCTATATCTTTGAATTGCACCTTCTAGGTTCACCATGGGAACCCACTTGAAGACTTCTTACAAAATTTTTAATCTCACTGGCATCTTCATGAAAGACCTGACATGCTGTAGTGTTTTGGTATTGTATTGTGACTGAAGATCAGGGCTTGAATCTCCGCTTAGCCATGATAAACCACTGGGTGACCTTTGACTCTTTTAGTCTCGGAGGCACAAACAAACCCCTCTGAACATATCTTGCTAAGAAAACCCCATAATAGGTTTGCCATAAGTCAGAAATGACTTGAAGGCACACACTGCCAAAAACAAAGTGTCATCATATGCTTTCGAGCAGAGAATGCCAAATGCTATGTGCACTTCAACAGCACAGCAGTTGCAAATGGTGACCAAAATCCCTTTAGACTGGCAAAGCCTCTGTTCCGCAGTGGTTTCATTTAGAAAGAAGCCTGCATGCCATTGGCAGATCAGCTGAAGCATGGCAGAAGCATGGGAAAACAAGTGACATACTAGATCAGTTCTGTTTATGGGAAATAAAGGGACATAATTTGAATAAGTAAACCTTCTGTTTATCTTGTGATCAACCATTTGGTCATGGAAAGCCTAACATTTGGACTTGAGCATAGGTGCACCCTCTGTTTAATGCTCCCTCACAGCTGATACACAGAGGTATATACAATAGCTTTGCAAAAAGACCAAGACTGAAACGGAAAAATGCAATCATCTATCTGTATCCATGGATTCTGCATCCATGGATTCAGCTAACCATGATTTGAAATATTCACCAAAGCAAATTCTCAAACGTAAACTTTGAATTTACCGTTTTGTATAAGGGACACCATTTTACTATACCATTGCACATAATGGGACTCGAGCATCCATGGGTTTTGCTATCCACAAGGGGCCTTGGAACCAAGCTTCAGCAGATACAAACAACCTACTGCAGTCGCTCTTAGTCCTATATAAGCTGAGTCACTTTGGCATTTTGGATACAGTCTTCCTCAGGTTTGACCTAACCATTAGAGAGTTCAGGATCAGGACAGTTGCAGGCCAGAGCTTCCTTGCTGACATTCTTCTTTTGAAGGAAAAATCTGCCACACTGTCCTCTGTCTCCCTTGCCTCCCAGTCTCTTTCCTCAGTTGTGATGGAGGACATTGTTCTATCACCAGTGTTGAAGTGATTGTTCAACTGTCTATCAAAAGTGTTTCTGTGCATGGAGTATGTCTTCTATTTGTTTGTCTGTCTGTCTCATTGGTACCATCTTGTCCTTTTCTCCAGACACATCTCTCTGATTCTCAAAGAGGATCTTCTCATAGGTAGACCACTATCAGACCAAACTTCTCTGCTCAAGACTCTTGCTAAAGCCCATTTGAGTCATGCCACATAAGCCATATGCACAAACACACACACACATATATATTCATTCTTTCTATGAAGATGCCAGCCACAGATGGTGGCAAAACGTCAGGAATAAACTCATCTTGAACATGACCACATAACCCGAAAAACCCACAAAAAACATTTATTACCTTATCACATTGGCTCTTTTAAATATTTTTTAGTTATAGTATTTATTTATCACCTTAGTCTGTTCATGCCCTGAAATGATAAAAGGACAGATTAAAATATTAATATCTGAAAGAGTATTTTTTAAAAAAGTTTTAAAAACACACAAAATTGAAACAGTCCCAAATGCTAATCCTGGTTTCAAAGACCAAAGACCATAGAACAACAAGAGCAACAACAAAAGTGCAGTCTTGACTGCCTGCCAGAAGTGAAGACATCCTGACTTTCCTGGGGAGCAAGTGTGGTAAGATCCAGAGAAACATGTGAACAACTTGGTTTAGGATGTGCAGTGAAGTGCAAATGTTAATGGCTAGTTGTAGTAGGAATAATCATAGATTGCATGGAATGTAGCTAGCTGAAAAACATGCCAATGTGGTGCAGTGGTTTGAGTGTTGGGGCCTAGGACTCTGCAAGGCTAGGATTCAGATCCCAACTCAAGTTGTGGAAACTCATGGAGCAAGTCACACTCTCTCTTGCTTACAGGAAGGCAATGGCAAACCTCCTTGGAATATCTCTTGCCAAGAAAACTCCATAAGGGTCACCATAAGTCTTGAAAGCACATAACGACAAACTAAAAGACTCTGTTGTTGGCAAAAGAGGTAGGAGACAGACAATAGATTGAAGAGGACAAGACATAAAAGACATCACTGACTGTGGTGTGCGTGTCTTCTCCATTATTATCTCTGTTTTCAAGCCTTGCAGTGTTGAAAGGCAGCAGGACAAAATAAATCGATGTGCAAACTGCACAAAATTACACCTTCATCATGCCACATTGAACCCTCTTAAAGGAAATTGTGGTCTCTAGCCAGATGCTGTATGTCAGGACTATACCGGAGGGAGCTACTAATATTAAGTGGCACTAGGTGGCATCATAATACCATGTGCCAAACTGAAGGACCCAGATTATGGTGGTAAAAGAATCTCCAAGCTGCCTAAGTACCTTCAAGGCACCAGATCTCATCTGATCTCAGAAGCTAAGCAAGATCACCCCTGGTTAGTGCTTGGATGGGACACCACCAACAAGTACCTGGTGTTGTAGGTTATATTTCAGAAGAAGGAACTAACTGGCCAAGCCACCCCTGAGTATTCCTTGCCTAGGAAATCCCTATGAAATTGTGGGGTCCCATATATCAACTAGTGACTTGACGGTATCTACTGTACTCTTACACACAAGAATCTCCAACAAGAAATCTGAGCACAGACCTAGCTTCCCAGTTTATTGAAAGATCCAGCAACACCACACTGGTATGTAGATCATGACTGCATGAATTTCAGGAGGCACTCTAAACAAGCAGTATTGTAAAAAATTATAATTAATAAACCACCTTGAGTCCCAATTTTTGGGAAAAGGCAGAATATATAAATATAATAATAATAACAACAGCATTCAAAGACATAGCTGTAGAATCAGTATGTCTGTAGAATCAGTATGTAGCGAGATCTTGTAGCACCTTTGAGACTCACTGAATAAAGAAGTTGGTAGCATGAGCTTTCGTAGACTTCAGTCTACATCTAAGGAACAACAATAGCAGTAGCTCTAAAGGAAGGCCATCAGGTGAAGTATGGTCACAGTAACTATGCATATAATAGTTGTGATCTGCACTGTGGAAGGGCTACTTGCATCAATAAAATAACAAATCTTTAAGGTGTAAGTACTAAGGAGAAGGAGAAGTTGTAGCTTGGCAAGATTTGTTCAGGTGGGGTTTGCCTTTGTCTTCCTCTGAGGGCTGAGAGTATGTGAATTGCCCAAGGTCACCCTGTAGGATTCCATGGCCAAGCAGTAATTTAAACTCTAGTCTCAGAGGAAAACAAAGGCAAACTCCATCTGAACAAATGTTGCCAAGAAAACCCTGTGATAGGTTTGCCTTAGGGTCTCTATAAGTCAGAAACAATGTGAAGGCACACAGCAACTCCCAGAATGCTAGTCCTACATTTAAAGCACTACATCATGTTGGCTCTCATAGTGCTTATGGTGCACTATTTATTCCAGATGGGATCTCTTACCTACAGGTAAATTTTGCTTTAATGGTCTTCTTGTGCCATACCACATAGAAGCTCCAAACCAGGTTTCTTGCTGTTGTTGTTTGCTATCAGATCAGCTTTGATTGATGGTGATATAACATAAAGCCACCCAAAATATTATTTATTATTGTGTTGTTGCTTGCTGTCAAATAGGTTTCAGCTTATAGCAACCCTATGAATGAGAGGCCACCATGAGCTCTGGTCATCAATGGCTCTTCTCAGATCTTGCAAATTCAGGGCTGGATCTTCCTTGATTGAATCAATCTACCTGTAATGTGGCCTCTCTCTTTTCCTATTTCCTTCCACTTATCTCGGAATTATCATCTTTTTGAATTAGATTTGTCTGAAGTACAGCATCCTCAGCTTTGTCATTTTGACGTCTAATGCAAGCTCAGATTTTATTTTCCTTCGTATCCACAGAGGTTCACTCCTGCACCATGTTTCAAATGAGGTGATTCTCTTCCTGTCAGCTTTCTTCATTGTCCAGATTTCACTGCCATATATCGAAATCAAAAATATGGCCTGGACGATTTTGACTTTGATATTTAGTGCTACATTTCAGAATTTTATATCTGTTCTTCCAAGTCTTAAGCTTTCTTCTTGACTACTTTCTCCATATAAATTCATGATTAGGTGTCGGAAATCTTTAATTATTTTGTTTTCAACACCCACTTTAAAGTTATTCTTGTGATGACAATCCAAACCAGCCCACTATCTCCTGCAGCACAAGGAGTGGTAAAGGATTGCTTCTGCCTAAATTCTATTATCAATCTCAGCTAGAGTAAATCCACTGTATCTCTGGAACTTATGTAAGTGTTGATTTACCTCATGACTAAATAGGTCTGGTGTAGTTGGAACTATCAATTAGATTTAAGTCTTAAAGCTTTCCCTACTACTGGGTATTAAAGAGGAGGGGGGGAAGAATACAATATATATATATATGTGTGTGTGTGTGTGTGTGTGTGCAACATATATACATAAAATATATACAGTGGGGTGTCATTGGACTGGAACCCCCAGCATTCTTCATCATTTGGTGATGTTGGCTAGGCCACTAGGTTTTGCAGCCCACCAATGTAGGTTTTGCAGCTCCTGTTGCAAAACATTCCTGTACCAAGACTATCCACACAACACACATCACACCTACACCAAGAATCACAAGCCCCACAATCCACAACCTCAGACAAACTGTAGCCAATCAATTACAAAAGTTCTGGCATCCTCTTTTATTGGAGTTTCATTTATCCACAAAACTGTCTTCTTGAAAGATAAGCAAGTCTTCCTAAAGTGACCTTATTTTTTTTTACACCTATCAGAAACAAATCTTGAAACTAAGATCAGAAAAATTTGGTGCAAATACAATAAACAAATAAATCAACCACTGCTGACTGACAGACATTTTTTTTGTGTCCTCCAGATTTAAGATATTCTCTATAAGTTCATATAGGGGCTTTATAGGTTTTGACATATAAAGCCTAATATGTCTTGAGACCAGGTTATTTGAAGGACCGTATCTCCCTTTATGAGCCTGTTAGACCTCTAATATCATCCAAAGAGGCTCTCCTCTCTGTCCTACCTTCCTGTCAGGCTCATTTGGTGGGAACAAGGGAAAGGGTCCTTGATGGCTGCTCCCAGACTATAAAACTTGCTACCTAGAGAGACTAGGATGGTCTCACCCCCTGCTCTCCTTGGGATGGCAGGTCAAAACATTTCTGTGCCATCAAGCTTTTACAAACTAACTAGGATTGGGCTTTTAATGCGATGCAATTCTGTTTTAAGGTTGGTATATAGTATTTTAATGCATTTTAATAGAGATTCCACCTCAACATTAGGAAGAACCTCCTGACAGTAAGAGCTGTTCGACAGTGGAAGATGCTTCCTGGGAGTGTGATGGGAGTCTCCTTCTTTCGAGGTTTTTTAAGAGAGGCTGGATGGCCATCGGTCAGGGGTGCTTTGATTGTGTCTTCCTGCATGGCTGAATGGGGTTTGACTGAGTGACCCTTGGAGTCTCTTCCAACTCTATGATTCTATGATTCTAATATTTTTAATGTTTAGTTTTTTAACCATACATTATTTAATTTTTTTATTTTTTTATTTAAATTTTAAAATTAAATAAATTTTATTTATTTAAATTTATTTAAAGTTTATTTATTTAAATAATAAATAAATAAATAAAATCTTGTATTTAAACTTTTATTAACGTTCTTCTAGTTTCTAACTAGTATTGTTTTAAATCTGGTGATAGCCACCTTCAGTCCCATTATCGGGAGACAGATGGGATTAAAATTAATTAATTAATTTTTTTAAAAGTCCAACCGGAGAGCATTTCCTCCTATTTCTAATGTCTAGTTTACACTTCTTCTATCTTTTCTCTTTTCCATTGTGCCACCAAAGGAGGAAAATACGGAAAGGGGGATTCCTACACAATGTTGGAGTCATTGATCGTGCCAGGGACTGTGTCTAGAGGTATATCAATTAGCAATCCAACAGGTCCCGGGTAGACCCACTGAATCAATGGGACTTACATAAGTGTTGGTTTATTTTGTACTAAGAAAGAATTGTACCCAATGGGCATAAATGTGGCGCTGCTCCTTGACCCACCAGGGGCAGGCGGGATTCTGGTCTCCTACATCAGATAGCCTGAGAAGCACTGATACAGGCAATGAGAAACATATTATATGCATATACAGTACATGTGGAGAACAAGGAGAGCCCTATATATTGTATTGTGGGGGGTGGTTTCTGTTTTACAGAGACTAAAATATATACCGGGTTTTCATGTAACCATGTTCCAAAGAGAACACATTTATCATTCTCTGTAAAAGACCCACACACATTGCCTCATACAATATACGTAATGAAGAACATATTGTGTGCATTTGTGTATGTGCCCTTTGCACATGTGTATCCATTTTTAAAGTTTTTTAAATTAAATTAAAAAATTAATTAAAATTAATATTAAATTGTTTATTTTTTAAAAAAATATTTAAAAATATCACATCTTTTTCACTTTAACCACATGAAACTATGTGTATGTAAATACATTTAGGCTGATCATACGGCTGTGTAATTTAACATCAATTTTGCAAAGTTGTTTTTGTCACAACTATTACCATTACGTTCAGTGATATATGGCAATTATGATTTATGAGTAACATTAGTACAAAAATCTTTACAAAGGATTCTGTATGGTGTGGTATGGCAGGAGGTCAATGGGGGAGAGTGACAGCATGAGTTACCACACCGGGTTACACCAACCCTAGCAATGCCGCTGCATGCCATACAAATAGACTTGATCAGGGAATACACCAGCCTGGGCCTGCAGGACTTGAGCAGAGGACACTGGGGCTTGGAGGGGTTGACTCAAGGACAGTTAACAACAAACTCAGAGGAAGCCATTGGCAAACCCCCCCTCTGAACAAATCTTGCCAAGAAAACCCCCTGACAGGTTGGTGTTAGGGTTACCATTAATCAGAAACAACTTGAAGGCACACAACAATACACACATAACATGTTCCTCATTATCTATACGGCATGAGAAGATGTGTGTGTGTGTGTGTCTGCCTGTCCAGAGACTCATCTCTGCCATGAATGCTACTGAGTGTCCTTGGGCAAGTCACACTCTCTCAGCCTCAGGGGAAGGCCATTGCAAACCCCCTCTGAAATAATCTTGCCAAGAAAACTCTGCGACAGGTTCACCTCATAAGTCAGAAATGATTTGAAGGCACACAACAATACACACATATGATATTCCTCACTATTTATATTGCATGAGAAAATGTGTGTTTGTATGTCTTTCCCAGAGACCCAGCTTGGCCATAAAACCCCACTGGGTGACCCTGGGCAAGACGCCACACTCTCTCAGCCTCAGAGGAAGGAAAGGGCAAACTCCCTCCGAACAAATCTTGCCTAGAAAACCCTGTGACAGGTTCACCCTAGGGTTGCCATAAGTCAGAATTGACTTGAAGGGACACAACAATGATACACACATATGATATTCCTAATTATTTATATTGCATGGGAAGATGTGTGTGTGTTTCCCACAAGACCCAGCTTGGCCCTGAAACCCCACTAAGTGTCCTTGGGCAGCCCACACTCTCTCAGCCTCGGGGGAAGGCAAGGACAGAGCCCTTCTAAAGAAACCCTGTGACAGCTTCACCTCAGGGTCACCATAAGTGGGAAATGACTTGAAGAAGGCCCCCAATTTATGTTTTTATAATGCTATTTTCTTATATCCCCACCTTTCTCCCCATATAGGGACCCAACCCCAAAGGCAAGGGGGGCTGGCTGCCTGAGGGGAATGCCAGGAATGTGCTTGTGTGTGTGTGTGTGTGTGTGTGTGTAGGGGGTGTCCTTGTCTGTGGGGCTCATAATCCCACCCCATTGAGCAAAGCAGAGTCTGTGGGGCAGAATGCCTGCCATGGTCATCCTCCTCCACTTGGAGGGAGAGGCCTTAAGGCAGAGGGCCTTAAAAAGGGAAGAGAGGCCATGGCCCAGATGTGTGCCAATAATAATGAGCCCCCCTCCCTGGCTGCCCCTCTCCCCTTCGCCAGCCATTCCCCGCCCCTTTCCCATTGTCCTCCCCTCCAGTTGACACACAAAGACCCCCATCTTCCCCTCCTCTCCTCCTTTCTCTTGTCTCTTGCTTTCTTCTCTTCTCCTTTTCCTTCTCTTCTCTCTCTTTTCTTCCCCTACCCCAGTTTTTTTTCCTCCCCCCCATCTTGGGTTAAATAAAGGGATTTGAAGCCATGGGGCTGGAGGTGGAGCTGGGCCATGGATTAAAAGAAGCGGCTGGCTGAAGAAGAGAGCTGGAGGGAGAGAGAGAGAGAAGGCTCTTTCTTTCTTCTTTCTCATTCCTTTGCTTCGAGCCGCAAACTTCCTCGCAAAGCTTGAGGAGGAAGGAGGTGGAAGGGAAGGGGGTTTAAAAAGAAGAAGGAGATAAAGAAGAAAGAGAAGGAGGAAGAGAGAAAGAAAAGGACCTGACTAATCCAAAAAAGCCCTCCTCCTCCTCCTCCTTTTTCTTCTGCTCTTGACTCAGATCCGCTGCTTGAATCCCCTCCCTTCCTTTTGGGCTTTGGCAAAAGGAACTTCGGATTTCAGAAGAGCTGGAGGCAACACAAAGACACAAACACACACCCAGGTTCTCAGCCAAGATGGACCAAGCGGAGGAGCCAGCAGCCCACCTTCTGCCCTCCATCTCCAAGACCAGGCTGGTTTGAGAGTGAGTAGAAAAGACTGATCCTGGGTTCCCACCAGAACCAACACTATTCTGTTTGTTTCTTCCTTTCCCCCCTTGGCCCCAAAAGGTTGGGGGACTTCCTAGCCCTTTCTTGGAAAGAGCCTTCTTCACAGCCCTTTCGCTCCAAGATCTGAGTTTCCATTCGGTGTTGGCTTTGAGGGTGTGTGTGTGTGTGGACAAACCCTGTCGATATCGGCTTAACTGGGATCTGAACCACCTCTCTGCTCTGCTCTCTCTGGCTCCTCCTGGATCCTCAGAAATCCTTGGGATACATAGTATTTTTCAGCTCCTACTTGGATCTCCTGGTTCTTCTCTGGACACCCCTTGGATTCTCTCCAGCTATTGGGACATTCCTTTTTTGGATTGTTAAGAAAACCACTTTCTGCACCCAGTTTGGGCACACCTGGATCCTTGGGATTTTCTCTGGCTATCCGGGATCCCATGAAAATCCACCCATTGGCTGCTCTGTTGCTTTGGTCCCCTGGATCTCCTCTCAGCTGTTGAGATTTGAGCTGCTCTTCCCACTGCCTGGCTGCCTTTTTTGTTTCCTCTTCAGGAATCTCAGCTTTTGACCCAGTTAAGAATTTCAAAAGGCGAAGCTGCTGGGTACCCAAGTCGATTGAGCATCCTCACCTGGCACTGTTGGGTTTTGCAGCCTTTTGCACTCCAGGGATCGCTTGAAATTCTGAAAGTCTCTTACATTAGGTTTGTATTACTCCTGTCCATATCTTTCTTATTTTGTATATACTTATGTATAAGTCTAGAAATGTAGGTCAAAAAATTGACCCTGAAAACCTAAATCGACTTATCCATGGGTCAATGTAAGTACTGTATCTTAACTCTTATTTAAAAGAAGGAGCCATCTCCCGGTGAAAGAGAAGAGTATAATCTGTCCTGGAAGCACTGACCCCCTCTTCTCTCTCATCCATCCAGCTTTAAGAGTGAGCACAAAGAGTTATGTCTGCTGGAATGTATGGCTACATTCTTTGACATTGTTTTCCTTTGCTTCATCTTTTAGATCCTAAATTTCACTCTTGACTTATGCACAGGTCTTATCAAAATCCATAATTTTGGCCCCCAAACTCGCCCTCGACTTATACATGAGGTCAACTTATAGTCGAGTATATACAGTAATTCCATGTTTGTCCTCGTTGTTGCTGTTTGGTGCCTTCAAGTTGTTTCTGACTTATGGTTTTTTTTCTTCGTAAAGAAAGTTCTAGACTTAGATAAGATGACTATAAATTAAGAGATGAAACATCAGAACAGTTTCTAGATGATTGGAGTAAAGGGCTTACACATTTGGAATACAAGCGGGGCCACATGACTACAAACTTAATTAAGATCGAATAACTTTGCTTTATCAAATCTTAGTAGTGTGACGATTTAAAAACAAAAATGTAGTCACCAATAGCAATATATGTAAAGGACAAACTTCCCTTTATGGATATGTGGATATTAGCACGAAACAAGAAAATAAGATATCATTAAAAACTTAAATACCAGTGAAATGTGAGACAACCATAAGAAATTATTTAAGCATATGACAAATTTGATTCTAATAGTTGGTAATGGGTGTCTGAAGATACAGGAAGCCTATCAGTAAAATGAATGCTTGGTTCTAAGAAAATACCAAACCTGTAGAAAGAGTTATGTTTAACTGTTTGTCTAAGATTGTTTGTCCAATATCTTTGTTGTCGCTGTTGTTGTCTTATATGTTTTTTATTGTCTGTATACATTTTAAAACTAATCATGGGATTTTCTTGACAAGATTTGTTCAGGGGAGGTTTGCCAATGAACTTCCCCTGAGGCTGAGAGAGTGTATCTTCCCCAAGGTTACCCAATGGGTTTCACGGCCGAGCAGAGAATCAGACCCTGGTCTCCAGAGTTACAGTATAGCCCAACACTCAAACCACTAAGCCACTCTGGCTTCCTCCTCCTCCCTCTTAAGAAGATTGATCTTCCTTTTCAGTCTTAAAGCGGAGCCATCCAAGATGGTATTTTTATTTCAGGTATTTAATTGTGCTGTAGCCTACTCTGGGAAATCAGAAAAATTAGCAGTGTAGTGTTCATATTTCCCATAAATACATCTTAATCCCCCTACTCAGTGGCTAGGCACATGGGGTTCTAGGTGACCTTTTAAAGCCAAAGCCACTTGCCATTCTAAACTCAGATTAAAGGAATTTTCCCTTCCCTGAAAGATGCAGCTGGGGAGGGGGAGATTAGGGCATTGGGCCACTCCCCATACATTTTCTGTCTCACCTAATTAAATTTTCCTTCAGTGCCCAAATTGCAGTAGCCTAAAATTTCAGCAGAACATTTTGAAATACAGTTTAGACAGCCAAACAAAAGGGACAGACAAAATAACCAAATAAATACAAACACAGCAAATTGAAGAGTTCTAGCCCACAGAATCATAGAGTTGGAAGAGATCACAAGGGCCATCCAGTCCAACCCCATTCTGCCATGCAGGAAATCTCAATAAAAGCATCCCCGACAGATGGCCATCCGGCCTCTGTTTAAAAACCTCCAAAGAAGGAGACTCCTCCCCTCTCTGAGGGAGTATGTTCCACTGTTGAATAGCCCTTACTGTCAGGAAGATCTTCCTAATGTTGAGGTGGAATCTCTTTTCCTGGAGCTTTTTAAACAGGGCTATCATATCACCTGTAAACCTCTTCTCCAGGCTAAACATACCCAGCTCCCTAAGTATTTTCTCATAAGGCAAGGACTGTTAGCGCCTCACTCTCTTGAATGGAAGAAATTTGTGGACTGAAGGAAGATATCATGGGAGACAGAATTCTAATGAGGGGAAATACATACATTTTAACACACACACCCTCCTGCTACACCCTTGTCTCCATCTTTTTGAGGGTGCACAAGGCCATCTCCTCTGTAGCTGAATCTCAACAGGAACTGTAGTGAAATGCACTTGATTCCTGCTGCGTCCCTGCTGCTTGGTATCAGATTGCATTTCTCGGTGTAAAAATGCAAGAGCTCCATGTTTCAATCTAGATTAAGTAACCTGGGTTGCATCCTTTTAATTGGTGTTCTTTTTTTGGCTCTTGAGCTCAATATGTAGTGCTATTTTAGCCTTATTTATATTTGGTTTACCCTACACCCCTGGCTCTGTATTCAGTTGTTCTGCAGGCAGGATGAGAAATATGGATTTAGAAGCACCACTGCAAGATTAAAATGTTTTGAAGAAAGAGCCATCAGTGACTGTCTCCTCCTCCTGTTCTTTAACCTCTCTCTTCTCCTGTTGCCCAAAATACAGTCAAAGCATGTAGAGAGATGAACCAGTCTTGAGGCTACTGGCTGTTGGGCTTGTTTGCTTCCTTCCTTTGGGTGCCTGGTGGTCCTTGTGTGGAGATCCACGTGTGGAACTGTCACACCCACCCCCCACAAGACTGGGGAGGGGAGGGAGGGTGTGTGACGTGTGCCGGAAAGGATGAGTGGATTGGGTGGGTGGGGGAGGGAAAAAACAAGTCCCAGGCGGAGCCAAAAGGAGGGCTTTTCATCTCTCTGTCTCTTTCTTTCTGTCTTTCTGAAGCTCTCACAGTTCTGCTTTTCAACCCCTCCTACCCCACTGTCCTTCCCCCTGGTCCTTACAGTTGTTCCTCCTTCCTTCCTTCATCTGGCCTTTCCCTCTTCCTCCATCCTTCTGTTTCCCTCCTTCCCTGAATCTGTTGTTCTGCCTCCACACCACTTCTTCTCCATCCCACCACAGCCCCTTTGCCCACCTTCCATCTATCTATCTTCCTTTCACATGTTTTTAATGAATAATTTACCTCCCCTTAGTCTGTGGTCTCTTATTTTGCTCCAATATTCCCTTCTATTTCTCCTCCTCCTTATCCCCACCCACCCCTCTCTCCAAACCTTTTCTCACCCATACCCACTTTGCTCTGGTTATCCTTTTCTTTCTTTTTTATCCTCCTCTCCTCTACTTTCCCTCATCTCCCTTTCCCTTTCCTGCTGCCTTTTCCTTTATCCACTTGAAGACAGCCTGCTTCTTTATTATTTTTCCTTTGGTTTACACCCTTCTAATTCTTGAAGCTCCTTTCTCTTTTCATATCTTCTTTCTTTCTTTCTATCCTTCATTTCTTTTTTTTACTCTCCTTTTTCCCCCCAGGTTTTTTGCCTGTTTCCTGCCATTCCACACTTCTCAGGCAAAGATGTCGTCGGCTCCTGTGCTACCAGAGTGGAAACTCCAGTTGCTGGAGCGCCGTCGTAAAGAGGAAGAGGAAGCCCGCCGGCGGGAGCGGGAACAGCAAGACCGCATGGCCAAGATGCCAGCCTGGAAGCGGGAGATCATTGAACGACGACGAGCCAAGCAGGGCTCCAGCACCTCCTTCTCAGAGACAGGTGGGCCAGGGGGAACTGAGAGTGGAGCAGCCCCTGTAACTAGTACAACACCAACAGGTCCAGGAGGAGAGCTAGAGAGTTCTGTGCTGCAGGAGAAGATTGGGCCAGTCCACCAAAACCCTTTCATCCAACTGGAGAAGCGCCGTTACAAGGAGTCTGCCCCAGCAGAGAGTGACCTTACCAATGCTAAAGCCAAGCAGATTGTGGATCTCTATGGGCAGATCCCAGGTGTCCGCACCCTACGCGCTGACAACGTCATCATCATTGAGACAGTGCCAGGAGCACCACCAGCACAACTTGCCAGCGATCGACACTCAGGGGAAACCAAATCAGGCAGTGTGGAATCCCTCAATGAACTGTTGGCGCGGCGTGGGGGGGAGTGTGACGGAGATACGTGCTGGGGAGGTTTTCATCGTCAAGTCCGCTTTAAGCCGCAGTGTGGAGGACCTCAATTCCATCGGCAGAGCATCCTTGCCAGAGCAGCGCCGAGGGCGGGTGAGCAAATTGCTGAGCCGGTTCAGCCAGGAGGACAGCAGTGGGACAATGTCACCACGTCCAGTGAGATCCTTGAGTACTGAGAATCTGATAGAGAGCAGCTATGTAGCGAGAAAGCCAGGCCACTCACGGGTAGATCCCAGTCCAACCCGGCAGTACCATGACAACACACCCAACCCTCCCCGTGACCTTCCAGGACTGACCTCTCCAGTGCCCTGCACTGTGGCATCTTATCGCAGCCAATTTGAAGCCAAATCTGGCAGTGGGGAAGCCTGGCCAGACAGCCCCCCAAGACGCTCGCCAACTACAAAAACATGGAGCAGGGAGGCTGCCTCTCCAGAGAGAGGGCTCAAAGCTGAGAGCAGTGATTTGGAGGCTTCTTTTGAGATCTACCCCGCACCACCCCCAGCCTTGGTCGCTGAAGATGATGTCCAGGGCAAGGCCTTGGCCAACCTGCGTCTCCATTCCCGGAACTCCTTTGTGGTGGTGCCGCGGCGGGGATCAGCCTCCCCACCCCCAGAACCCAAGCAGGAAGCCAGCCCTTCCCCTCTTCCTCCTTCTCCTTCTGTCAAGCCCCCAGCCCCCACTTCCTGCTCCTCACCCAGCTGTGAACAACTTCTCCCGGACTCTGAGGAGCTTCCCGAGGCTGAGGCCATGAAACGTGCTGGAGGAGGAAGTGCCGGTGTTAAGGAGGATGTCAGAGTGGGGGGGCTTGGCCCGGGCCTCATCCCCCCACCCAGCTGTGCAGCGTCGCAGTGGAAACACTATCACAATCAATCCCCGCAAAGCCCCCATGGCACCTATCACCACAGCAGTGGAGAACGGCATTGAGAATGACATTCTCCCAATCATGGCACCTGTAAAGAAGCGCTATCCCACAGCTGAGGAGATCCAGGTGATTGGAGGGTATCTCACTCTGCAAAGATCTTGCCTTGCGAAGAATGACCCACATCGGAAAAAGGTAGGGGAAGCTGTCTGCCTGGCTCTCTGTGAAGCTAAGTTTTGCAGCTCTTTTGCCCACCCACCCCTTCTGCCTTGGAGCCTATCTTTGTTTATTTCCTTGTTTTGACCTACACTTTCCCTTTATTTTTTTCATTTGTTCTTTCAGCAGCTTGCCTGTTCCTCACACTGTTTTCTGACATCTTCCTTCCTTTTACTCTTTCATTGCTTTATCTCTTTTTTTATTCAACATTCCAAAGCAACTGGAATCTTTCAAGTCAGGAATTGCAGTGGGAGATGACTTCATTTGACGTTCATCTTGTTAAAAGCTGTGGGATTTGGTGGCAGCAACTAGGACCTAGATCTGCTTTATGATTAAAACTTTCCATAGCTTGCTGGCTTGCTTTAAAAAAAACCCAAAGTAGAAAATGTACTTTGTCTTTGTAAGGAAGTCATTGCCTTTCCCATTTTACAGCTGAGCAAAGGAGAAGTGAAGGATATGGAAGTTTGTTCACAGCTACCTTGCAGGTTTGTGACTGATGAGACTTGAGCCCCCTGTCTCTCAAGATCAAAGTCCAGCACTTTAGCTAGAAGAGGCTTCCTAACTTTCCTTTGGCTACCTACCCTTAGTATTCACCATTCGTTATAGGCTCAGGAGAATTGGGTGAAGGAAGGATTTGTTTTGGTTTTTGGTCTATTAAAAGATGCACTGGATACACAATAGTTTTACTCATTACCATGTAAGGAATAATAGTTAACAGCTTCTAGGATGTCTGATCAGCAGCCTAGTGAGATACACTCAGAGTGCTTCCGGGCAGCTGGGTTCTGCTGCTACCAGTCAAAAGACACTTTGCAACTATGGCCTGAATCCTATTGGTTCTTCCCAACCAGAGTCAATCAGTTGTTGAATGGTGAGTCAACACGTATCCCTTGAATCAGTGGCTCTAGTCTCATTGGGACTGATAGGATTTAAGCCAATATCTGTATCCCTTGTAAAGTTCTATGAACAAAGCAGCATGATTCCCAGATGAAGTACTTGTCTGTAAGCACCTGGGTTATTTTCCCTCTTACTTTTTTGTCTCTGATCAGTCTTTCTTTATCTCTTCCCTTCATTCCTCTTTCTCATTTCCTCCTCAGCAGTGCTTAGAGGAACTCTCCTACATCCTGAGAACTACATTAGACCTCCCCCATCCCTCAAGGCAATTTTTAAAGAAAGCTGACTGTGGTTGATTTCTCCCATTCAACCAACAATTCTCATAGTACCTTGCAGCATTTTTGCACAAGATACCAGAATGGGCATCAGCTTTGAGCTTCTCTCACTTTATTGGTGTAGTGCTTGAACATTGTTCCTAGGGAAATTGAATATCTACCTTGTCGGCAGTGTAGGTTTTACATTCCTTTGCAATCGGCTTGGGCTGTACCCCATGGGTTTCTGAGCCTCACATGTGAAAATGGTTCTTCGACATCCTTGGTATTTATAGACAGACCCCAGGAGCCCCAGCCGCAGGCCAGATCCCCTGTTGTGTTGGCTGGGTTTTTATAAGCACATGTCCAAAATGCAAATCTTCTGCAAGTTCAAAGTGGGGGGATCAATATCATGGTTGTAGTTAACATGCAATTGCTTGCTCATCTGTAATTTCATCAGGAGTTGGCTGTGATCATTTGAAAGCCGCTGCCATTGTTGTCAAAGGGACAAAAGCTCACTCTGTTAAGGAGTGAGACGTCAGTGGAATGTCTTAAGTCCAGTTGTATCCCACAGACACAGGAATAGGTCAACTGAGATTAGGGGGGCAGGACAAACAGATAAGGCCATTTCAGAGAATGTGTTGTAATTTCCACACTAATATTGCTGACCTGAGAGAAAGATTTGATTTGTCTCCTGGCTTATGATCTTAATTCAGCACCCACAAATCAAATTTAATTTAATGCACAAATTAGAAATTCAGGAAAGATCCCAGCCCCAAGACCTGGTTTTATGCACTAAATGTTTTACAATTTGTAAAATAGGATGTGGCATATAAGAAAGGAGTGTTGAACCTCTTCCCCATCCACTATTTCTCCCTTTCGCTTCGTTCCTGTACCTCAGCTTCTACCCGCTTGGGCTCCCAGGTACCTGTTTTCTGCTGCTGTTCAGGGGATCAGTGTGGGGGCAAAAATTAAGCTCCTCTCCCCATACCACCTCTCCCCTTCCACATCCTATGTAGAAGATGGAGTGAGCCTGTTTTCTGCTGCTGCTGAGAATAGAATACAAACCAATGGATTCAAATTACAAGAAAAGAGATTTCACTTAAATATCAGAAAGAACTTCTTTATTGTAAGAACAGTGGAATAGACTGCTTTGGGGATGGGGTGAACTCTCCTTCATTGAAAGTCTTTAAGTAGAAGTAGGTGGGTATCTTTCAATAGTGCTTTAGCTGTGTATTCCTGCATGTGGCCCTTGTGGCCCCTTCCATCTCTTTGATTCTAGGGCCCTGTACAGCGCCAGCCTATGGGCGGAGCGAGGGCTGAGCGTCCACACACTCAAAGCCCTACTGTTGCCGGCAGGATGTCATTGCGGTGCGCGCTGGTCTACACGACATGCACCATGATAACGCACCTCCGAATGGCGCAGTGCAGAAGGGGTGTCGTCATGGCATGCCATTGCACCTATGCCACCCTTTCCAAGGAGCAAGAAGAAGCTGCTTTTTGCGGCTTCTTTTTGCTCCCTCCGGAGGCCACAGCATGTAGTTGCCATGACCTCAATCTGGGGCAAAAGTAGGTGGCATTGAGCCGCCCGTCTGTACAGCCCCTATGATTCAGGTTGCATCTGCACTGCAGAAACAATGCAGTTTGATACCACTTTAACTGCCGTGGTTCCATTCTGTGCAATTTTGGGATTTGTAGTTTGCTTAAGCACCAGAACTCCCTGACAGAGAAGGCTAAATAGCTCACAAAATACAGATCCCAGAATTCCTTAGCAGTGAGCCATGGCAGTTAAAGTGGTGTCAAACGGCATTATTTCTGCAGTGTAGATTGCCTTGCTATTATCCTTCGCCACTGCTTTTAAGTGTTTGTTGGAGACTGTGGTCTGAATCTGGTGTGGAGAGCATGTGGTGTTCCAGGTGTGGTTGGACTGTAAGTCCCAGAAGCCCTAGTGAGCACAGTCAATATTGAAGTATGCTAGGAGTTGGAGTTCACATTTGGTGGGTCACATTATTTCCATCCAAGATCTAATTTGTAGAGTCAACTAGAGTTGAATCAATGAAACTACTGAATCAGTAAATTTTATATAAATGTTAATTTATCAAATTTCCATTGATTAATAGATCTTTCTACATTAATCTAGATGGGACTTCAAACTAGATTTAAGGATTTCCCACACTTCTAGTTTGGCATTCAAAGCATCCGCGTGGATCCCTGGCTGGATCTTCTGAGAGAGTTGCATAAGAAGCAGGCCTGTGACTATCTTCTCCAAAGAAATGGGAGTGTGGGTGGGAGACTATATATACAAGTTTAATTAATGCAGAAAGAAAGTACATGAACAGTAGAGGTTAGGAGGGAGCCTGAAGGTGATTTTGTAGAGAAAAGGGAAGAGTTGCAAAGACAGTTAAAGAGAACCAGGAGCCAAAGAAATGACCATAGCCGCATCAGCAGTGTATTTGCTTACTGTAAATTGAGCAAGACAGGACATGTCAAAACCAGAGAAGAATGTATTGCATATCTTCCAGGCAAAGCACAAAAATTATGGAAAGCTTGTGATTTAGGCCTATGAGTTAATAAGGTAATTGTCTAAGATATCCTGGCTCTGTTTCCATGGGATATGGATAAAAACAAAACAATCTGGGAGGAAATAAGGGAGTTGGATTGAAATTCCTCATCTAAATTTAGGAAAACAATCCTGTATCTGTGAGTTTCTCAGTATTCCAATGTGAGAAAGCAGTTACAGATAAGTTTTGCTTAACTCCCATAATACTAGAGTTACCTATTAAGGGTGAAATGGGGACTTCCCCCATGAAATTGTCCTTCGGTCTCCAAATTTGTAACACTGCAATGATTTAAAAGTTCTGTTGAGCATTTAGAAATAAGAGTTAAGGCATCCAAAGAAAAGGGGCAAATACAGTTAACAAAGGAAATCTAACACACCAAACAGAAGAGCTCAAAGTGTGAATTATTTTTTCAACATCTCCCTTTCTGCAGGGCTGGAAATTTGGGGATAGAAGGACCATTTCATTTGGGGGCTGCATAATTCTTCTTTGGGTAGACAGTAGGCATTTTGAGCCTCTTCCATTGCTGCACACCTGCAGAAGATTTGGGATAGATAAAAGGAAGCACAATTTGTTTATTTATTTATTTACTTAGAATATTTTTACCCTGCTCTACAGCCACAAAGGCTCTCAGAGTGGCTATGTAATGATGATGACCAAAGTGGGCAGCTTTAAAAGGGCATTAAGCAAACTGATGAAACATTGAGCTATTAATAACTATTGATCACAATGGCTAGACAGTATCTGTAGTATTTGAGGCAGTATGTGTCAGGCCAAGTACAGGGGGAAGATGAACAGAAGGGTGCTATTATGTTCATATTTTCCAGAAGCAGCAGACTGACTATTAAAATAAATAAAATCAAAGAGCTGGAAGAACCACAAGGGCCATCCAGTCCAATCCCCTGCCATGCAGGAAGACACATTCAAAGCACAGATGGACATCCAGCTACTGTTTAAAAACCTCCAAAGGAGGAGACTCCACCACCAGGATTGTCTTACTAAGGTAAGACAGTCCTGGACTAGGAAGAGCACTGTTTTTCTTATGGTATCTGAGAAAGTCAGACCCTTTCAACAGGAGTAGGGTCAGTACAAAGATTTTGTATCCCTGGTCTACAGATCAAGAGGCCTTTAACACTAATACAGGAATGACACGATACTATATAGTACTATCATTCCACTTTATTTGCCATGGCTCCATATTATAGAACCTTAGGATTTGCATTTTAGGGATGAGTACTTAGAATTTTCTGCTCTAGTGTCTCTAGAAACTACAGACCTCAGGATTCCACAGGATGCTGCCTTGGGATTTAAAATGGAATCATAGTGCTATAAGTGTGTAGTGAGAAAGGGCCCTGAGTGATGTGTTGGATTCTAACCTGCAGAGCATATGTGAAATATTATGTCTTTAAGGAGGGGACTAGTTACTTGCTAGAGCAAACATCCCAGGTTCCCAATCGTCAATTTGAGATTTTGTTGGTGGCAGCAACTTTTTCTTGACTTCCCCATTCCCTGTCTGGTTGGACTCCTCTAGTTGTTGTTGTTGTTGTTGTTGTCATGCCAAGTCATTTCTGACTTATGGAGACCCTAAAGCAAACTATTGTGGGGCTTGTTCAGAGAAGGTTTGCCATTGCCATTCTCTGAAGCTGAGAACATGTGACTTGCCCAGTGAGTTTCATGGCCAAGCAGGGAATCAAACCTTGGTCTCTAGAGTCATAATCCACCACTCAAACCACTATGCCATGCCCTTATGAGCATAGCCAATAGTGAATAATGCTGGGAGAGGCAATTCAGCAACATCTAGAGGACTACATATTTCCCACCTCTGGGTTAAAGCATCCAGCCTATGCACTTGCCTCCTCTTGAGGAGCAGTATCTGAGACAAGATTGCACTCCCACAGTGTTGGACTTCAGGCAGTGTGCATACGATCTATATGACCACATGCCACCTCAGACATGCTTCCTTCTTTGCAATGCCAGCCGCAAGAGGCTGGAGCCAGCGGTTCCAAAATTTTCTGCTTGTAAATGGTGCCCAGTGTTCACTGCATGAGACAGGGCTTTTGTAATCATTGTGGCTTGGAGAGCATCTAGCTAGCTCCATGCTGGAAGACATACGCCATTACACAGAGGCCCCAAGACCTTCCCCACAAAAGCCTTTTTCATTCCAGCAACCTGACTTCATGCTCTGGGGGTCACTGGATGTGCTCCAAGCAAGAGTAGCAGTCCATCTCTTTTGTGCATCATAAGGGAGTTATTTAGCAGCCTCGCCAGCTACGTGAGAGGCATTCTGGCTATGTCTTTGTTGCTGAGTGCCAATGCTGTTTTCTGTAGTCAGCTTCAGAAGAAATGTTACCTTGAAGACTCACATATCTTTCTGCCTGACTCCTGCCTTATTAATTGTGCCCGTTCCCTCCCATCTCTATTGCCAGCCTCTTATAAGTCTTTTGCAATATTTCCTTACTGGAGAGAAAAGCAAGTAAGAAGAAGCTGGGGTATCTGGAGTAGGTAACCAGCTATGGGGGGGGGGTCTTTTGTCAGCTTAAATCATTATTGATTAAGGGCATTCTTTAGTTCATAGTACTGGTGTCTTTAAGGGTTTCTGCACTACACCTGGCCTTTGATGCTGTTAACTGCCATCAAGTTGACTATGACTTATGGCAGCCCCTGAATGAGAGACCTTCAAGTCACCCTGTCATCAACCTGTCAGATCTTGTCAGCTTTCACAGATTGTCAGGTCTTGAAGATTCTGAGACGTGGTTGCCTTGATTGAGTCCATCCATCTGGAATGTGGTCCTACAGCAAATGAAGCCTGAAGATTCCCTAGAAGCTAAAATGATTAAATTGAGCCTATCTTCTGGAGTACAGTTTTCTTCTTTTCCTACTGTCTTCTACCTCACCAAATAATACTGCCCTGTCTAGTGAATTCTGTTTTCTCATGATGTGGCCAAATTATGATAGTCTCAATTTAGTCATATTGGCTTCTAGGGAAAGTTCAGGCGTGATTTGCTCTAGGACCCATTTATTTGTCTTTTTAGCAGTGCACAGTATCCATAAAACTCCTCCTCAGCACTACATCTCAAATCAGTTGATTCTCTTCCTATCCGCTTTCTTCACTGACCAGCTTTCAAAACCATACATAGAAATTGTAGATATGATGGCATATAACATTCAGTGATATTTCTTCACACTGCAGGATCTTGTCTAGTTCCTTCATAGTCCTCGCTTCCTAGTCCTGGCCTTCTGATTTCTTGGCTGCCGTCTCCATTCTGATTAATGACTGAGTCATGGCATGAAAAATTTGTTTCAGTTATTGTTTCAGTGTCTTCATCATCTACTTTGAAGTCTTGTAAATAATCTGTGGTCATTATTTTTGTTTTTGTAATGTACAATTGTAAATTTGCTTTTGCACTTCCTTCATTGATTTTCATTAATAGTTGCTCCAAGTCTGCCCTACATTACACTATACAGTGCGCCCGCATCATAGGCTGAAAGCCGCGTGGGGAGGAAGGGGTGGCTCGAGCACACTCAGAATTTGCTTTACGCAGGGGAGTCTGGAACGGATCCCCTGCGTAAAGCAAGGGCACACTGTATTACACTAAACTAAGTTTGAATTGGTTTGGCGTTGTTGGCTCCTCAAAAGGAACACTAGGAATTTTCTATTCAGAGGCTACAAATTCTGCTGCAGCCACCAGCCATCTTACAGAACTGAGATTCTCTAGAAGAGAAAGTCATAATAATTAAAAATGGGGTAGGCAACATCTCCCTCCGCTCTGCCTGTTTTTGCAACTTTCATCACTGAATTTGTCACTGTGCAGTCAGTGGCAAACACACATACAAATATACCCCCCATTACCCTGGGTTTAAAAGAAGTCACACATGAAGCATAAAGTGTTGTTTTGAAAATGAATCACATTTAACCTTTCAGAAGAGCAATTTGGCTTCATAATCTAGTGCACACTCACACCCCACACACCTTGAGGTTAGGTCAGGGATTTCCTGCCTCAGGGGATGGCAGTGGCAAACCTCTGAACAAATGTTGCTAAGAAAACCCCATTATAGGGTTGCCATAAGTCGGAAACAACTTGAAGCTGCACAACAGTTCTGTCCTGGCCCAAAACACATTGTAATAGAAATACCTATATCTGATAAAATTTGGCCTGGCACAGCATTTAAAACCTAGACAGCCCAGGCATAGAAATTGATCTTGGAGTCTTGTCATCTTTAATTTCAATTAGGTTTGTGATCTGGCCTGGGGAAAAAATGCTGTATCATATCCAGCCTTAATTTCAGTTCTGTTTGCAAAAGTCAGCCAATTGGGGGTTGTTGTTTTTTTAGTACAAGAGCATTATTGTTTGTTAGGAATCAAAGGTAATCAGAAAATGATATATTTTCTGCATAGTGAAATTGCCACCACTTTTCTAACAGAATTTCTGTCCCTGTCACATCAGAGGTAAAAATTACACACTCACAGCTCTGTTTCCAAGTTGGACTTCCCCCAGAACTGTTTCTACTTCTGATTTGACCAAGTTTTTACCCACAGAAATTTAGCCTGTTGTGTTCCTGTTAAAATATCAGAGGTCATCTAGGGAACCAAAGAATTGACAACCCTATTCAAAATATTCCTAAATTTCAGATCCCAGTAATGGGATTAAAAGAGGAAAGACTGTAATATCATTGTGCTACTTTTTACTCTCTTTCATCTGAAGCATCCAGTTGTGGCCACTGTGGATCGCTTCAAAAATTATGTTTTTAAAAGCATACACTTGCTTCCTTACGTTTCAGCCTAAAAGTGTAACACAAGTATACAGTCTAGAAGTCTTAACAAAGGTAACACAGAAATACAGGAAGTGGATAGATAAAACTCCACTTATTCATCATCCAAGCACATTTGCCATTTTCAGCTTCCTTTAGTGTACCACTGTGATGTGTAAAGTAGCCTGGATAGAATACTGGTACATACTGTATCTCTCCTGTTATTTTTCTAGTTCATTCTGGGTAATCAGAACCTCACATAGAAATAAGGAATTTATGGCAATGGTACATTTCAAATTAGGTGCTCTCTGAGTTAGCAAACAACAGATGAACTGTTGAGCTATTATTGTCATTATATATCAAACTTTTTACAATCACTCAATCACCTTCATGACCAAAGACATAGCTGTTAGTCTGGAAAATCAGTATGCAAAGGGATCTTGTAGGACCATTGAGACTAAGGGGGGATACAGACGGGCAAAAAGGGGCGGTGAGACACTGCCCCTTTCTCCCATTGATCATTGCCACGGCAACCGCACATAGCGGCGATGATGCACCCAGAAAAAGGAGTCGCGAACACGGCTCCTTTTTTGGCCACTGACGAGGTGCCATAAGTGCCCTGCAGCGGCACAGTGATGTCCCTTGTGTGCCATGCTGTTTGGACATGGTGCATGAGGTGCATAATCGGCGTGCACACTATGTGAACACATGCATGCCAAAAAGGTGTCTGGACAGAGCGGTAGGGCTCGGAAGCATGCTGACGTGCCGCTCTCCCGAGCCCTAAAATTGGCCCCAGGCTGGTGCATAGCACCAGTCTGTACCGGGCCTAACTGAAAGAAAGAAGCTGGTAGCATGAACTTACGTAGACTTGAAACTATTTGCATCTGAGGAACTTGCATCTGAGGAAGTAGGTTGAAGTCTACAAAAGCTCATGCTGCCAGCTTCTTTCTTTCAGAAGTGAGTCTCAAAGGTGCTGCAAGATCCCTTTGCATACAAATACGATCTGTGGTTGTGTGTTTTGGAGTCCCTCGTATAATGTTTTGCCCCTTGGTTGAATCATCTCCATACTTACACTATGGATAGCTTGGGTTTATGCTCGTTTAGATGATCAGTTGGTATATAGTTTTAGTGTCATCTAACATTTTGCTTTCCAAATTCTGCATTCTTTAGAATTTCAAAATGCTGTATGCCTTAGGGAACCAGGTAGGTAGGATTTCTGAACAGAGTTTGGGAAAAGTTAACACATATTATAATTATAGTTCTCGCCCAGCCACTATGGCCCATGGCTATGTAGCCTCGGGAGTTCTGGGAGCTGTAAATCTGCAAAGTAGTGTTTCCAGGCTCTGCTTCAGAAAAAACAAATCTGTAATGTTGACTATTAAGCTCTGGTTAACAAGTGCATTATCAGTACACACAAGCGAAGTGTACTTGTGCAGGCACAGATCCTATCTTCATACCATTGAATGGGTACAAGATAGCCTGATTGTCATCTCCACTTATGACATGTGTGTTTTGATCTCTGCCTCCCCCATCCATCAGAGTGGCCTCCATTCCACCCAGCCTGTTTGTGACACCCCTCGGGGAAATTCCAGCCCTGCCTTTTCACTCCTCCTTTGACTCTTCTTTTCCCTTTCTTTATGCACAAATAGCCCTTTTATCTTGTGGACTGCTTCAAGCAGCTAGGCCTGGCAGGAGTCTGCATCCCCCTCCCTCTAGCTCCCAACTGCATTCTTTGGCCTGAGCTGCTTTTGCCTGGCTCAGGCCCATACCAGAGCCAACACAAGGGCCTCTGAGAGGAAGCGAGGCTGGCTGACATCAGCTGAACACAGCCGCTTGCTCTTGGCCTTCCTCTTTGTAGGGAGTAAAATCTGTGAGAACATCTCTGGATATTGTTTTCTTTCTCGCCTGGGCAAAAACCTCAGTTAGGAAAGATAAAATTAACTGAGACTGTGCCTGCACTGCAAAATTAAAGCAGTTTGACACTGCTTGAACTGCCATGACTCCATATTATGAAATCCTAGGATTTGTAATTTGTTGAGGTCTCTGACACAGAAGGTTAAATATCTCACAAATGCCAGCACGGTGTAGTGGTTTGAGCATTGGACTGATTCTGGAGTCCAGAGTTTGAATCCCAGCTTGGCCATGTAAACCAATTTGGTGGCAAATCACGATCTGTCAATTTCAGATTATGGCAATGGCAAACCTCCTCTGAAGAAATTTGCCAAGAAAACCCCATGATAGGGTTGCCATAAGTCAGAAATGACTGGAAGGCACACAACAAGAAAAAGAATCTGATTTTGGTAGGTGAAAGGGTACATCTTTGGCATTTTTGACATGATGGGAGGGAAGCAGTTGGAACAGACCAAAAAAATAAAGGCCTTTGGCACCTGAGAAGGCAATCAGTTTTCTTTGTGGCATGAACTTTTATAGACAATAGCTTAGTTCATCAAATGTACTTATTTAGGGTTTGTTTTTGTTTGTTTTTTTGTTAATGTCCACCTAAATACAGACTGAGGCTCAGCAAAAGTAACAGTCCATTGAGCATGGTAACATACTTTATACTGATGATAGGGAGAATGAACCTTCAAAAGAATGTTGCTTTCTTCATGGCCAGTGCCAGTGTCTTGAGTAATTATGAGCCATGGGAAAATGTTAGCAAACAGAGCATCTTGTGTTAGTAAACAGAGCATCTTGCAGGGTTGAATGAAGCTGCATCTGCCAAATGCCATCGAAGTATAAAAGCAATTGTCAGTGGCTTCCTCTTTTTCTAGACCCAGGAACTACCTTTAGCCACTGCCTACAACTTTGGACATACGTAGATGTAGCCCCTTGTGTTTTTATCCCCATTCCCCCTTTTTACCTTCATTTTCTTTTTCTAATTCTCCCATTTCTCCCTTTTGCCCCCTGCCTGTCATCTCTCTGTCTCTTTTTTATTCTCAGCTGTGGCACTGCTGGAGGTAAAAAGCACCACTTTCTAAGAAAAAATATAGCAGATTCTGATACTCATGGCTGAGAATTCATCCACAAGAGAGGCTGTGCTTCCATGAAAAGAGTCTCAAAGGCAAGCCTTCTTTCAAACAACCATCTTTTTCTCAACATAACTGAGCCACAATGCAGCTCAATGACTAGTTTAGAATAATGGAATCATAGAGTTGGAAGAGACCTTAAGGACATCTAGTCCAACCCCTTGCCATGCACTCCAGACAGATGGCCACCCAGCCTCTGCTTTAAAACTTAAAAAGAAGGAGTCTCCAACATTCTTCAAAGCAACATATGCCACTGTTGAACAGCCCTTACCATCAGGAATGTTTAGGTGGAAACTCTTTTCCTGTTCCATTGCTCTGGGTTCTAGCATCTGGTGCAGCAGAAAACAAGCTTTTACCTTCTTCCATATTACATTCCTTCAAATATTTAAACATGGCTGTCAAGTCACCACTTAACCATCTCTTCTCTAGGCTAAATATACCAAGTGCCTAAGCTGCTCTACTGATCTCTATACTATTGATGGGGTAACTTTTAAAGTTGCCAGATGTGTCTTATTTCAAAAGACTACCATACATCTGTTATCCTAATGTATAGATCTAGGGCCACTGTGGAATAGTAGTTTGAATGCTGTGGTAGGACATTAATGGTAGGATTCTAGGAGACTGGGTTCAAATCCCCACTCAGCCACAGAAATTTGCTGGATGATGTTGAGCAAGTCACATTCTCTCAGCCTTAGAGGAAGGAATGGTAAATCTTTTCAGACTAAATCTTGCCAAGAAAAACCCTATGAGACAATTACCATAGGTCAGATTCAACTTGAAGCTATAGATCATTATTCATTGTGGGTTCAAGATAATAGGCATGGTAATTGAGAGGGGTGGTCCTCAGTTTCAAGTAAATATGTCTAGGACTACAGTCTGGGGTATCTGTTAAATTATCTCCTAACATACCATTTGGGATTTACTGCCATATAATTTACACTCTTATCCTAATAAAAAATATAAGACACACCAAAGACCTACTTCCCAATAGGTCCTATTTCCCAATAACTACAGTAGGAAGTAGGTCTCTCATCTCCTCTTCACACATCAGCTTATTTTAAAAACCGTTTGGGTTCATTTACACACACCAGACAGAGAGAATATGCACAGACAGCTACATATATGCAGAGCGGAAGGGGAGAAGTAGGAGGAACTTTAAAGAGAATAATGTTGTTGCTGTTTGCCTTCAAATCATTTCCAGCTTATGTTGACTCTAAGGCGAACCTATCACAGGGTTTTCATGGCAAGATTTGTTCAGAAGGGGTTTGCCTTTGCATTCCTTCAAGGGGTCACCCCATGGGTTTTATGGCTGAGGGGGAATATGAACCCTAATCTCCAGAGTTATAGTCCAGTGTTCAAACCACTGCACCACACTGGCTCCAAAGAGAATATAAGTTCCTGGAAATTCAAACAGGAGAACCAGATTGTCCTTTCTGTATTCCAGATCCATGCCATGTGATATATGTATACTCTGAAGTAAATCCCATTAAATTCAGTAGAGATCAGTCTCATGTTGTTTTGCGTAGCATGATAGCCTCAGTTTCTCTATCTCCACTACTAGCCATTATTGATCGATAGCACAGATGATATGTATATCATCTACTCGGAAATAAATCCCACTGAATTCAGTGGGCCTTACTCTCAAGTAAGCGCATATCTGTTTTTCCATTCTTTCTGTGGACAGCCATTCTCTTGAAAGAAAGATTAGACTTTCTTCCAGCTGTCTTCTTAACAGATGCAAACTGGATCACAAGAACTCAGACAAGAAATCATAGTTTCCCACACCCTGTCTCTGTAGCGGCTGGCAGGACTGTTTTATTTTCCTGGGCCCTACGGTTTTGGCTGCTCCTCAAACTCCCTTTCTCCCCTCCTGGTGTGCTTTCTGCCAGCTAGCCAAAGGGCTTTTGGGTGAGCTTAGAAAGGATGCCAGGGAGTGATGACAAAACTTAGGAGTGGTGGAATTCCTCAGTGTTGGTTACAGGGATGTGGATTTCCCTCAGGGCTTTCTGCAACAGCTGGAAACTTTTCTGCCCAGAGAAGACATGCTCTCTTACTGGAATCACGTTCCCACCCATTCACATGCCCTCTGATATTGCCAGTGCAGTTCAGGAACTAATTTCAGAAGTCTAGCAGAGGAGCTATATCATGAAACACAAAATCAGAATTTCCATGCCATAATAGTTCCAGTTTCTATGTATGCTTGTAGAAGCTGGCAGGAAGAAAAATTCAACTCAGTTGAAATGCAGTGATGGAGAAGAGTTCTACATACGCTATGTTGTTGTTGTTGCTGCTGCTGCTGTTGTTAGCTGTCCTTGAGTTGACTTCAACTCATGGCAACCCTGTGCATGAAACATCTCCAAACTCCCCTGTCCTCAACTGCTCTGCTCAAACACTGCAGGCTCATAGCTGTGGCCTCCTTGGTTGAATCTATCCAATCTAATATGTGGTCTTGCTATCTTTTTACCACTCACCATTTTTCCTAGCATTATTGCCTTTTCTAGTTAGTCCTGTCTTCTCACGGTGGCCAAAGTACAGTATGACAACTTCAGTTTAGTCATCCTGGCTTCCAGGAAAAGTTCAGTCTGTATCTGTTTAAGGACCCATTTGCTTGTCTTTTTGGCCATCTATGGTATCCTGAGCACTTTTCTCCAGTGCCATATCTCAGATAACTTTTTTTTCCTTTCTGTTTGCTTTCTTTACTGTTCAGCTCTCACATTTGTACATGGTGATGGGGAATACAATGGCTTGGATGATTCTAACTTGAGTGTTTAGTTTTATATCTTTGCACTTTAGGATCTTTTCTAGTTCTTTCATAGCTGCTCTTCCCACTCCTAATCTTCTTCTGATTTCCTGGCTGCAATCTCCATTCTAATCAATGAATGCTGTGGACCACCAATAAGACAAATAAATGGATCCAAGAGAAAATCAAACCAGACCTTCCACTAGAAGCCCAAATGATTAAACTCTTGTTTCTCAACCAGGGTTCCCTGAAACCCTAGGGTTCTGCAAAATATGATAATGCTCAGAAAATTAGAACGTAGTAGGAAAAGAGGAGGATGGATTTATTAAAGGATAACTATAGTTGGATTGATTCAGTTAAGGAACCAAAGCCCTGAATTAGCAAGGCATGAGCAGGTCAGCTGATGACTGGGACTCTTAGGTATCTCTCCTTCATAGGGTCACCATAATGCAAAGCTGACTTGATGGCAAATAACAATAGCAATGAAGCAAAAGAAAAGGGAATTAGGTGCTAGGATTCTGGGACCCTGTTCCCTTTTATTATTTATTGTATTTATACCCTCCTTTGTCCTGAGATGGGATACATCTTATGGGAGGGGGGTTATTTTTTCTATATAGCAGAAGAACAAAACAACAGAAAATCCAGTCATCATCATGCTGAAATCATAATGAAAACTGTTCAAGAAAGTCATGGTGTGATCAGTCCTTGTGCTTTTAACAGCTACTGGATGTTCAGGAATTAGCCAGTTAAGCTTTTCATAGAGTGGATTTATATAGTATAATCTGCTAAATTTTGTCATCCGTAAGGCTGTTGAATTACTGGTGCCAGCTCTGAAGTTGGCAGATTAAATTCTAACCTCTGGTTTGGACAAAAAGTGGGTAATTGAGGTTACAGCAATGGCTAGGGCCAGGGATTTCTGGCTTAGGTGCAGGACAGTGAAGCTATTGGGATTTAAAGGCTCATGAAAAGGTTTACATTTTCCTGAGTTATATTCCACAGCATCTTGTGACAATGTAAAGATTAATATTGGGGGGGGGGGGGATTGCCATCTGTGGGTTTGTTTGTCTTTTACAACTTCTGTGCTTTCAGTAGCAGGTTGATATAAAGAAATTTAGCACCTGAAGTTTTCTCTGGTAGGCAAAGCTCATCTTGCTAAATACAGTATATTAGATTGCTGTTCCAGGCACAGTAAACAGGCAAGATTTTTTTCCCTTAAGTCCAGCAATTCTTAATTTATTGTGGCATGAACTGTCCTTTTCATGCATATGACGAAGTAGGCGCTTGTTAAGCAATGCTTATGTTTGGAAAAACTCATATGGTAAATGTAATAGCATCCTATATAAGGTGTAATAGAAATCTTTGTTGTATTGGCTGCAAGAAAAAAAGATTCTTTCCAAATTGAGCTGTGGATGTGAAGTGAGGATGTAGCACTAGGCACTTTCACCACATATAGAAGATTACATTCTGCATTGCTTAATCCAGGGTTATCACGCTGTGGTTCTATACTCACGGTCATTAATGCAGATTAGAATCCTCACTTTACCCCAAAAAGCATGTGATAAAAAGGTGGACACTGCCCACCCTGGCTATGTGTAAAAGAGCATTAAAGGATAACTAATCCACATCAGGTGATCTTGAGGAGACACCCTTGGAGAAATGATGTGTATGCCTGAAATGAGCATAGAAAATAGAAGTGACAGTGATTTTGAATGCCAGGTCTGTAAAATCATTGAACACTGCAGCAATTAGAGAAAATTTTCTCCTAGAATTTGAGAAAACTCAGTGAAATTGATTGCTAGTAGATTCAGAGTGTAACTATAGTATGAGGCTATTCTAGTTTAATACCACTGTAACTGTTGTGGCTCCAACCTAAGTAATCATGGAATTTGGAGCTTGTTAAGGTATGTTTATAAGCTTGACATGGTTCTGTGTAATATCCTACAAAATGGAACAGTGATCACTAGTACAAACGGTCTTTAAAAAGGTTAGACAGATTCACCATAATTCTATCAAGGATTATTTGTTATGACAATGAACCTCCATATACAGAAGAATATGCCTCTGAATAGTAAGTGCCCCCTGAAGGCATGTGGCCAGCTACGATTGGAAACTGAGTGCTGAACTGCCTGATCTTCATAGTTTGATTCAACCAAGTAATACCTATGTTCCTAATGTACATTGAGCCTTTTCTATCTATTGGGGTTTGGTTTCAGGCCCCCCATGGATACCACAATCCATGGATGCTTAAGTCCCATTATATACAATGGTGTAGTAAAATGTAGTAAAATTCTTACATAAAATGGCAAAATCAACATTTGCTTTCTAGAAATTTTAAAAAATATATTTTCAATCCATGGATGCAGAATCTGTGGATACAGGTGGAAGACTGAAGTTAGCCAGTTGTGTATCACAGGTTGCCTACAGAGTTCAGCTGAGCTCTCCTTTTGTCACAATACTGTGAACATTGCTAGCTCAAATTAATCCCTCTGTGTGAAAAGCAGAAGCTGCTTGTTAGACAGAAGGCATAGGTGACTGTCAAATGAGGCTAAGTAAATATGCAGACTTGGGGAATTAACAGGATTATCCTAGCCCAAATCTTATGAATCTGGGGTTTTTAAGAGCTGAATAGAGGAACAGATTTCAACAGATGTATCTTGACAGGTCACTGTGCTACAATGAGAGCAGAAATGACATCTAAGGGAATTTCCTCTTCCATGCTGCTCTTAAAGAGCAGGTGTCCTCTCAGGGTCATTTCACTTACTATAGGACAACAAATTCAGTTTTCTGCAACAACACAGAGTGTATCTATCTACACTGTAGAAATAGTGCAGTTTAATTGCTGTAGCTCCATCCTATGGAATCTTGGAATTTGTAGTTTTACAAGGTGCTTAGCCTTCTCTGCCAAAAGGTGTTGTTGCCTCACAAAACTATACATCTCAAGATTCTATAGGATGGAGCATGGAAGTTAAAGTGGTGTCAAACAGCATTATTTCTACAGTGTAGATGCACCCAGAATTGCAGTTAGCGACCACCACTTGAATTATGATGAGCAAGATGAGCGACCTTCCTTAAAACCAGAAGCCCCAGTATTTCCAAATCATGCCTCCCCTCCTTCAGTAAATTTCTAAAAACAATAACTAAGGGGACTCTTACAAAAGGAAAGGGGGACAGGACCCCTCTTCCCTCCTTGAATTCAGTAATTGAAATTACATGGCTCGATAGAGAGCCAGACACTAAATGTGATATTTATCACATGGTTCCTCCCTGCATGGCTGATTTGAAAAATGAACTCTAATAGCAGATCGGGAGGGGTCTGATTCTAATTGAGACCTTAGCAAAGAGAAGCAGTTAAAGTTCCTTTCCCAGAGCACAATGCATCCCAGAGCGCAATGCATTCAGCACTCTTCTTCTCCCCCTGCCTTGCTCCCATTCATCAGCCATGGAAAAGCACATGGCCAGCCTCACATCTGGCTCATCCTTCTTTAAATAAAACAATACAGAGTCAAAGACCAGCCAGGTGCATCACCTCTGAAAGTCATGGTGGAGACCTGCCAGCCATAGGGACTCTGGGGTCATTCAGACATCTTTTTTTTTTTAGCATGACAGTGTGAATCATCTCACTCACGCATTCCAGGTTTGTTATACACATGATGTGTATCTCTGCAAGTTCCATTGCTCACGTGTGCAATCATTCCAATAAAGATGGCGTCGACAATGCATTCAGAACACATTCATGGCATGCAGAGTTTTGTCCTGGGTCTATATGGGTCTATTTGCACACTACTGACAGTGCAGATCTTTTTATAAAAAACTTAGGGGAAAACCTGATATCGATTATCCCAGATTAGGTGGGGTTATTGGCAACCCCCCAAACTTAATCAGGTTCATTTGGGATGCGTGTGAACAATGGAGATTCAACTTGGAATTATCCTGGATCATTTTCACCATCTGAATAACCCTTCTGAATGCTCAAATTATGGAGAAGGGGCAGGTGGGGAGTCTTAATGAAATCCACAAGCCCCACTCAGTGACTCCTTCTAATGTTTAGCTGTTCTCCTGTTCCTCCAATTGGCCTTCAAAATCAGTAGCTAAAGAGCCCTGCATTTGTTATGGTTGTGTGCCTTCAAGCCATTTCTGACTTATGGTGACCCTATAATGGAGTTTTCTGGGACTGAGAATGTGTGACTCACCCAAGGTCACCCAGTTGGTTTCCATGGTCAAGCGGAAAATCGAACCCTGATCTCAGTTCTTTTAAAAAGTATGTGAGTGTGTGTATGAGAAACAGAGAGATTTGCAAATGAATTTTTTGTAGCATGTGCACTTTATACTTTCAGAAGAGGCTTTTCCCAGCCTCTCGACTTGTTAACCCTGGGAGTTTGAGGCCCACCGGCCAAGATAAGGGAGGCAGTCACCTGGGAAGGTTTTCTGTGTACTTGGTGGTAAACAGAGAAGATCCAGGCAAGTTGGAACGCTGAGGGTAGCAGAAGTGGGAGCAGTGGAATGGGGTTTGTGCTGGCCAGGGCTGTTCGCTGTGTTTTTCCAGAGGAAGTCATTATAATGTACTGAGGTCAGTGTTTATGAAGTTGCCTCAGTTACCAGAGAAGGCCTCTTTAACTCTTTACCTCTTTACACCAGATGCCCTTAAGAAATCTCCCACCCAAGGCCTAATGCACTTGGCGCCCAGCCCAGCCCCTTCTCTAGCGGCTCAGGCTATAGCTGAAGAATATTCCTGGCATTGATTTGAACTTGATTCCACTGGTTTCAGCCCAGCATCAGCTCTAGGAAGTCTGAAGTGAATCTGCTCCTCTTTTTGGGGGATATTAGTGTCAAGGGAAGCTTAAAAATGGTAAACTTATTATTTATTTGTTAAATAATTTTTACCCCACCTTTCTTTGAATGACCTTGTTGGGGGCAAACAAGATTCTTTTTGCCCCCACTTTATCCTCACAGCAACCCTGTCTGGGTCCAAATGGACCAGAATACTCTGGGAGGAGTAGCCCAAAGTATCCTGGCCCTAGAATTGCTTCAGTGTTCCCCCTGTAACCTGGGGCCCTCAGTTGGTAATGCTGGGTGGCTGTTTGCACCTTGATTTTGCCATTTTATATAAGGGAACCATTTTACTATGCTAATGCATTTAGTGAGATTTGAGCATCCATGGATTTTGGCATCCACAGAGGATCCTGGAACCGACTCCCAGTGGATACCAAAGGCCCACTGTATGAGCATTATAGGTGTGAACAATGGTGAGAGGCCCCTTTGGCCTTAGTGCTACGATTCTGCTTTAACTGCCATGGCAACATTTTATGGATTCCTAGAATTTACATTTAGAATTATTACCCAGGGAGCTCTTGTGCCTCAACAGCCTAAAAACCCCAAGATTACACAGGATGCTGCTATGGCAATAAAAGTGAAATCATAGTGCTGTAATTGTCTAGAGTCAAGATGCCCAATGTCTCACTCACTGTGATACTTGAAATTGGGAGACTGAAGGAAATTCTCATTCAGGGAGGAGCATTCTTATTGGGGGGGACGGACAATACTCTCATTTTGACCCTACCCAATAGATGTACTCCAGCTTTAACACACTGGCTCTTAGGTTGGAGTGAAATGGCTGAGTCTGCTCTTGAAACACATGTTAGTTATCTGTTGCTGAGCGTGCATGGGATAGAGGAACATCCAAGGCCAAGGTTGAGCTGCAAAATGCTGCATATTGCTGCAGGCTTGGTTCCTGTTCTGGTTTGGTTTTAATACTGGCAACTTCAGAATGTTTCTGTAAGAGCAGCCTGACACACAATGACTCGTGATCTATTAGATGTTGTTGAGTTGAAACTTTTTTTTTATCAAGATTACCATTGGCTATGCTTGTGTGTGTGTTGCACTACAACAATAGTTAGAGAGTAGGACTTGCATTACGACAATAGCCATGAAGTAAAGAACAAAAGACCTTCCTCCCACCGTTCTGGTGTTGTCCTATTCATACAAAACGTATCCCAAAGCCCAGTTCTAGTATAAGCAGTCTGAACTGTGTCTGGTATGTACTCATTGGAACCAGTGTATTAACAGCCTTACAATGAATTTTTTAAATATATCTGTTACTTTGAATCATCAGAGAAAATCCGGATCTCATTCCCACACCGCAATGGCTATCTGCATGGGCACCCTGCTGAGCTGCCCGACACATTGCCACCACTGCTGGTTGATCACTCCGGTGACATAAGAAAGTACCCAACATGTGATAATCATTGGCCATCTCATTCTGACCTCAGAAGTGAGTGACCCGTGACAGCAGCGGACATGCCGGGCAGCTCAGCCCATGCAGACAGCTGCCACAGCACAGGAACAGAGGGCCAGGTAATGGGGGGAGATCAGGGTAGTTGCAGGGCTAGGATAATCTGGGCTGCCCCAGAGTATCCTGGTCTGTGTAAACAGTGGCATGGTCTTTCCTGCCATAAGACAAGAATCATTTGCCTCATTTTTGAGCCAGGAAGAGAAAGAACAGCTTGGCTACTTTTGAATTCTTCTGCTTCTCCTGCAAGAACAAAAGAGGGATCCTAGGAATCCATTTAATCCACCATAATATTTCCTGTACAGCAGCAAAGCAGATGCCTACAATACACTCCCAAGTGAGCAGTCTCCCATTTTGTTGTCCTGCAGCAAATGATATTCAGTAAGCCTCAGTATTGCTTCTGGACAGAGAGGTTCAATTTAGTCATCTTGACAAAAAGTGACTAACAAGATTTATCCCTTGCCCTCCCAAGCAGGATTGGCCTAAGACATTAGAAGATGGTCATGTGCAGCCTCATGCAAGAAAAGCTTCTTTAGCTGATTCCTCATCCTTGGTAAAAGCACAGGAGCAAGTCTAACCATTTTTTTTGGTCGGGTGGCAGTCAAGCTGACACATCACAGCCCAAAGACCATGTCTGTTTTTATGACTGTGTTGCCAGTTGCGAGAAAGGATGCTACCACCTCACTCACACACTACCCCTTTTCTCATTCCCACTGAGTGGACCAAGCCAGATTCCTGATTTATTTCTCCAACAGGTGAAATTGAAGAGCATGCAAAGAAACCAAGGGAAAAACTTAAGCTGCATATTTTTAAAGATGGCCATAACCCTGCTGTGGAGTGTTGCATCCACCAGAAAAGAATCCCATCTGTCTCAGTGCTTCTTTTTACATGGTTTGTACTATGGTCCATTGTATGGGTCCAGTTGTGTAAGAATAGCTGTGGTTTCTGCCTTCTGTTCACCCTCTCTTCCTCCTTAGTTCCTCACCCTCTTCAAAAGACATTTCTAGTTAAGGGTGCACAATTTCACCTTCTGTGTAGTGAACGTTCCTGTTGTTTCTTTGATATTTTGCTTTCTCTCTTCTCACAAAGTCTGTTAAGGCTGAATAGGTGCAATTAACAATTATGCAAAATGGAAACAACTACAGGTTGCGGAGCATGAAGGGGAGGGTGAGAGAACTGCACACTCACACATTCCGGGTTGGGATTGCACCCATTTCTTTCCTGTTTTGTTTCTCATCTTGCTGAGACTGCATTTGTTTGACCTTACAGTTGTTTTTGAACCAGGGCAAGTAGGCAATAAGAGAACAAGTTCTGAGTCAAGATTGTAGGATTATAATCTACTTTTTTATACTTAATAACAGTGAATAAATTCACTGAAACAGATGATACATTCTAGAAAGCAAAATTTGAAAAGAAAAAGAACAACATTACAATCAGTTTTATATTTAGAGGACTAGACAGATTTTTCAGTTACTTTCTATGCCTAAAATTAGAACGTCTAGATATTATTTTTGGATGACAGGTCCCAGAATCCCCCAGCCACTGCAAGATTTTGGACCAGAAGTACCTTTCCCATGTGGCTATGGGTTCTGGGAGTTGCAATTCAAAATGTTTCCTTTCCAAGCTCTGCCTAAAGGACACTGAAATAACAGCAACTGCTCCTGGCCTCTAAATCTATTAAAGAAGAAAGCTTATTGGATATTAATGGATAGGGAATTCTTCAAAGTGGGCATCACCACAAAGAAGTCAGTGTACCTCAACCAGCAGTGGGATATGGACTCATGCAATAGGCTAGTTCTTAATGCTGGAATGCCTTTTTGAAAAGCATTGAGAAAGCTAAAAAAATATGTTAATGCACAGAATGAGTCAGCTTCATAACCACCTTGTGAAGTGGGTTGGTGCGGAGAGATGATGTCTTGCACAATACTCCATTACAGCAAGCTACATGTCTAAATGGAGGAGGGGAGCATTTAAAAAACAGCAGCAGGACAAAAAACATGTTCCTCTATGCACCAGCCCGGTTGGTCTTGTATCCTTGCAATCTAATAACTACTGTAGATCAAATATATAGCTGTTTAACACACTTCTGTCCCTAGCAGGTCTCACCACCCCAGCTGATATCTCACTTCTTCCGAAAACAGGAAGCAGCAAGCATGTGGGGCAGATATGAGAGGCAGCAAGAGGCCTCTGCATGCTAGCAAGAGTGCCCCAGCTCAGGAAGTGGGTTGCTGTACTTTCTGAAGTAGGAAAGGAAGGACACAACCTTGGCGCAGGGCAGCGAACAGGGGCTATGCATCAGATCTCCGGTTGTCTGCAAAAGGAATTTTGAATAAAATGTGGGGTTGAGTGCAGAACACAGACAGGGTTGTTGGTTTATTGTAATAATAATTATTTATCCAGAGCCCGCATGATGAAGTAGTTGCAATCTTGAACTGGGAGATCCAGTTTCAGGTTTACAATGAGCGATGAAATTTATTGGGTGACCTTGGTTCAATTTCTTTCTCTCCCCCCCCCCCCCATCCTACCTCACAAGGTCATTGTGAAGATAAAGTGAAGAGGAGGAGAGCTATGTGAGGATAAAAGTGGAGAAATGAGAAAAAACTCTTATGGCTGCACCCACATTGCAGAAATAATCCATTTTGACACCGCTTTAACTGCCATGGCTCAATGCTACAGAATTCTGGGAACTAGGTTTGTGAGAGCTCTTCTGTGTCAGAGAGCTCTGGTGTCACAACAATTACCAGAACTCCATATCATTGAGCCATAGCAGTTGAAGCAGTGTCAAACTGGATTATTTCTGCAGTGCAGATGCAGCCTATGTGATCTTACATTCTTCGGAGGAAAGGCACACTTTTTAAATACAGTTAATCATCCCTGCCTCTTCTATGTTGTTATCTCTTTTCCCAAAAAAGCAGTCATTGGGCATCTGTGTTACACACATAGTTCCAATTTATAATGAACAGTGTTCTAATAGCAGGATAATTTCCTCTTACTTCTTGTTTTACATTTCATTCAGACACACTGATTCCTCTGCCTTGGAACATTTCATTCACTTATGTTCTTGGCTAGGAGCAAACTATGAGCCAGGATAACGTGGGTTAATCTGTAGGGACTTAATGTGGGTTAGAGATAAGAAGATCCTGTCTCGGGGCAGAGAGTTGGATTAGGTTAGTTAAGTCTTAAACAGTGTGCATGTTGGCATGCTGCAAGAGAACTAGTAGTATGCTAGGGGAAATGAATTAATGACATAATTAACAGTCTCCTGTGAACCCAAAATACCTACCAACAAGGGAAGTTGCCTATTGGGTTACTTTGTGATTTTCATCTGCAGCCTACTCACCTCTGAGGACAAGGAATGAAACAGTTTTATTTTGATCACAGGAAATGGGCTGCTGTCACACTGGAGAAATAAAGCAGTTTGACACCACTCTAACTGCAGGACTCAATGCTGTGGAATCCTGGGATTTGTAGTTTGGTGAGATATTTCACCTTCCCTGTTAGAGAGCTCTGGTGCCCCACGAAACAGGACATCCCAGAATTCCACAGCATTGAGCCATGGAAGTTAAAGTGGTGTCAAAATGCATTAATTTTGCAGTGTGGCACCAGCCATGAGGAACCTTTGGCCCTCCTAATGTTTAGATGATATCTCCCACTATTCCATACTGTTGAACAAGCGGAGTGAAGCTGATGGCTTGAAACATCAGGAGGGTTGTTTCATTTTGTCTCTGCACACACTGTAAAGTCACTCCCAAATAAAGAGGGGTGGACAACTTTGGGAAGCTAGGTAGGTAAATTGGTTCTCCCCGAGACTTTGGAGGGCCACATACCTTCCACAATCTTTTGCCTCAAATGCCCCCAAACACCCTAGGGGATAGAAGGAACATTTTAAGCATATTTTTAAGCCGCCACCACCACCACCATTTTAGGCCCAGGGGGACCTTTCTCAACAAGAAATGTTGCTGTTGCTGTGTGCCTTCAAACTGTGTCTGAGGTATAGCAACCCAAAGGCATGGGGCTTTCTTGGCAAGTTTCATCAGAGGGGGTTTGCCACTGTCATCCTCTGAGGCTGAGAGAGTGTGGTTTGCCCAAGGTCACCCAGTGAGTTTCCATGGCTGAGCTAGATTTGAACCCTAGTCTCCAGAGTCACAGTCTGATAGTCAAACCATGTCACCATGCAAGTTTACTAGTAGTAAACATAAGGAAATTACCTAACATGGCCCTAAGGGACCTAAAATGGGACAAAAACATGGCAAAATGGCCGAAGGACCCCCTAGAGGGTATTTTAGGGTTTTTTTTTTTTTATTTTATCCTGCAAATTTCTTTTACCAGGAGCTGAGGTTCATAAAAATAGGCCATCCATTTGCTCACCCACCCTGATGATAAAGGGACAACAGGAAAATTGTCTGTCTTTAGACGGGGCTTCCCATTCACCTTAGTATGAGTCATGCATTTCTGAATCATGTAGAAAACAAGGAGGTTGTGTGTGGTGGTAGTGGATAAGAGTCTCTGAAAGAGAGGCATTCTGACTTCTACAGCTTTAAAAGTAAATATTTGGGGGTGTAAAACTGTGTCTAGTGTTTTGATCCAGGGAAAAAAAAGGTGTGCTTCAGTTTCCACTCTCCTAGGTCGTGCAGGCTGGAATTCAATGAATATTTGGAAACTTTTCTAGGCAGTTAAGATCGTCGAACAGCATAAGCAAGCACAAACATTGGGAGAGATTGTGTAATGTCCACATATTTTAGAAAACAGGAATCTACGGGTCTCTGTGCGTGCTCCTGGAAAGCCCTCGGCAGGCCAAATCCACCTTCCCCAACTTGAAGCCTTGCAGATTCATTGGACTACAACTCCCATCATCCTCAGTGTAGCCTGGATGGGAATCAAGTGCACTCCCTGTTGTTATTAGAATCATAGAATCATAGATTTGGAAGAGACCGCAAGGGCCATCCAGTCCAACCCCCTGCCATGCAGGAAGTCTCAAAGCATCCCTGACAGATGGCCATCCAGCCTCTGTTTAAAAGCCTCCAAGGAAGGAGACCCCACTACACTCCGAGGAAGGAGTGTGTTCCACTGTCGAACAGCCCTTACTGTCAGGAAGTTCCTCCTAATGTTGAGGTGGAATCTCTTTTCCTGTAGCTTGCATCCATTGCTCTGGGTCCTGTTCTCTGGAGCAGCAGAAAACAAGCTTGCTCCCTCCTCAATATGACATCCCTTCAAGTATTTAAACAGTGCTATTATATCACCTATTAACCTTCTCTTCTCCAGGCTAAACATCCCCAGCTCCCTAAATTATTCCTTATAGGACATGGTTTCCAGACCCTTCCAGACAGTATTCCTTGTTGTTGGCTATGCTGGATATAGTGTTGGGAGCTGTATTTCAACACCATGAGGAGACCACACAATTTCTTCCCCTGGACTAAGTGGTTTTGATTAAAGGCTGTTTTCTGTACTGAAGGTATATGTGTGTGAAGAATCTCCCAAAACTTTTCCAGGCTCTGCTGACTCATTCATATTGTGGAATCTGTGCTCTCTTCTTTCAAACAGGAACCTCTTTTCCTTCTTTTAATTTCTTCCAGTGTACATGGGTTAAAGAGCATTAAGGACTTAAATGTACACTCACTGAAACTAAAGTTAACTGTGAACATGACCAAGATGGCAAGCTGGGTCAACTAAGCTCTTAATGCCCATTAACTACCCTGCCATGCTCAAAATCAGAATGGATTTTCAGCAGTGAGCCTCAGGAGTTTATCAGACAAGGGGAATTGGAAGTATAATCCGATGGCAATCTGAACGCAATCATGGAGTTTAACGTTATTGTGTGATAACCCACTACACACAAATTTGGGCAATGGGAAGTCAGTCTGAACGCAATCATGTGGTTTCACGTTATTGCGTGATAGACTGCCACGTGCAAATTCGGACAATGGCATGCTATTTTTGGGCAGTGGGGAGCCAGTTCAAATGCAATGCATATTCACATAATTGCGCGAAACTAGCGACTTTAAGTGAATGCGTTCTGGCCCCACTTTCTTTTCATTTGAATTTAAGAAAAATTTCTCCCGTTTGATAAATTCAGTTTCTCTCTTCCTCCAAAATAAGCACTTGTGGATCCAGCCTGGATTATGGCCATTGCATGCAGGTAAGAGAGGCTTATACTGGAGTATAACGTGGTTGTGGATAAGAAACTATGAATCTGTTGGGAGTACTAAACAAGAAAATGAATTGGGGCTTGGGAAGTATGGGTTCCCTCCTTAAAACAGTAGCAGAATATGGAAAAGTTGCTTTCTGGACTACAGTTCCCACAATCCCCAAACAGCATGGCTATGTGGATGAGGATTCTGCGAGTCCTGGTCCAAAAGGTAACATTTCTCAACTCTATGCACCAGATGAGAAGTTCACACTGTGGGGTTCTGGGACATGGTTTTTCTTTTTAAGTCAAAACATCCCTACAGGTTTGTTGTGAAAATAAATAAATATGTCGTCTTGAAAATATATGAATCTTGAACTCTAAGAAAAGATGTTTTACACATAGAGTAACTACAATACAGAGGCATGATTTCATATCCCCACCCTGAATTAATAGGTTCTTCTCTGCACTTCAGAAATAATGCAGTTTGACACTGTTTTAACTGTCATGGCTCAATGCTATGGAATTCTGGGATCTGCAGTTTGCTGTGACATTGGAGCTCTCTGACAGAGAAGGGTAAATATCTCACAAAACTACAGATCCCGGAATTCCATAGCATTGAGCCATAGCAGTTAAACTGATGTCAAACTGCATTAATTCTGCAGTGCAGATTAGACCCTAGTGAGTACTGCAAAGCTTAGTAGAGAAGCGCACAGAGTGTTGCAGAGTAGATTTAGACCAGGGAGACCCAGGTTTAATTGTTTCTCGGCCAAAAATTGGAAGGCCTATCAATACATGGGCTATTTGCTGCCTTGCAAACCATAGAGATATCCTAGCCAGAGTTCAGAACATTTACATTTTGGAACTAGAGCTTGTAGAGGCAGCCAGCTCTCTGTGGGATTCTAGGACCTGTAGTGCAAAAAGTAACCTCTCCAAGCATGGATGCTACTTTCGGGGAAAGGATGGGTTAGAGGGGAGAGTAGAAATTGTGTGCTCCTGTGCTGCATGCAGCCTTTGGAGGAAAGGTCCATCTATCCCTTGGTTCCCCTCTGTCTCTCCCACCCACCTCCTGCCCCCAAATTCCTTTTAAAAACATAGAAATGCACATTGGGAAACATAGAAATGCCGTTAAGGAAGAGCATCCAAAACAGCAACAGCCCCAAAATGAACCAGGAGTGATATATGATCAGCTCCAGTTGCCCAAAACGACAGCTACATTGACACACTGTGGCCTTCCAGAACTCTAGAGCCGCCAAAAATCAGGTCACTGGGCTTTGTAGAATACAGTACTACGTTTGTAGAATACTATTGCACATGAAGTCCAGAAGTGGACTTAGGCAAATCATCCTGAGCCCCATATTTGACCTAGCTTTCAGGGCTGTTGCTAGGATTAACAGTATAATATACTCTGGACATATACTGTACTCTGGTCTAAGGAGCCAGCATGGTTTAGTGGTTTGAGCATTGAACACTGGGTGACCTTGGGTGAGTCACAGTCTCTCAGACTCACAGGATGGCAGCGGCAAACCACCTCTGAAGAAATTTGCCAAGAAAACCCTTCAGGGTCAGCATAAGTCAGAAATGACTTAAGGCACAGAGCAACATTATTCTGGTCTATGGCCTCTGCCACCAGGCAGATGGGTTTTACAGTTCTTGTTAGCATCACAGCCAAACATTAACAGCTGTTCAGCAGCACAGAAATACATTTTATTTGGTCTTTAATAGGCCTGGTTAGATAGTTTCACTTTAGTTAGAAAAAGGTAAGCAGCTGGGAATGGATTGAGAGAGTAAACTTCGTTTTAGCTACCTGCTTGTACAGTTCTCACAGCTACTGGACTGGCAGATGGATCCATGTACCCCCCCAACTTTCCCAGTTTGGCAAGGACAGACCTAATTAGTCCTCTATTGCCTCCCTTTTTTTTCCAGCTGCTTTAAAAATATCCCAGTTTCACTCATCTCCTCCCACTTTCCTCCTACAAACCGAGTTCAAAATGCCCGAACAGTTTTTACTCAACTCAGTAGTGAAGAGAGGAAAGAAGTGGATGGAATCTTGCTCTTCCCAGTAAATTCAGGCAACAGCAAACTGCTGCAGACTGTCCTACCTTGTCTGTTATTTTGCATTACAAATTGTTGCCATCTTGACCAAACTCGAATGTTACTAGACCACAGGTGTCCCAGTTTTTAAGTGTGAAATATGGGAGGGTATAGGATCGTGCATGCAAACTACATGTTGCATTTTTTGTTTCTGCATTGGTAGGTACCCGTCTTCCACTCGCATTACCATGGAGGGAGCAAACACCATAGAATCATAGAGTTGGAAGAGACCGCAAGGCCCATCCAGTCTAACCCCCTGCCATGCAGGAAATCTAAATCAAAGCATCCCTGACAGATGGCTATCCAGCCTCTGTTTAAAGACCTCTAAAAGGAAGGAGACTCCACTACACTCCGAGGGAGTTTGTTCCAATGTCGAACAGCCCTTACTGTCAGGAAGTTCCTCCTAATGTTGAGGTGGAATGTCTTTTCCTGGAGCTTGCATCCATTGCTCCAGGTCCTAGTCTCTGGAGCAGCAGAAAACAAGCTAGCTCCCTCCTCAATGTGACATCCCTTCAAATATTTAAACAGGGCGATCATATCACCCCTTAACCTTCTCCAGGCTAAACATACCCAGCTCCCTAAGTCATTCTTCATAGGGCAGGGTCTGGAAACCAGCTCAGGGACTCAAACTGGAGTGTTGGCTCTGAAATAGTCTGGATAGAACTGGTTGTGTAGGGGTCCAGTTCTACCAATGCAGGAGCCCATCAATTAAAGCACCTTATTGCTTTTATGCTATAAACCACCTGCTGAATCATTTACCATCTTAATGTAGGGCACTGATTTGTCAGTTTTTGGTACCAAATGAAGTCTTGGTCTGGAATTGCAGCCAGTTCTAGCTCAGAAAAGTAGATTGAGCTAGGCTATGAGATGTCATGATGATCATGTCTATATGAATTTCCTGCTTGAATAAGGATTTGAAGAGAGGAAACAGAGCTAGCTTCCAATTTTCCTAGCTCACAGGTGAGCAAGTGTGGCTCTCTAAATGTTTTTAAGACTACAACTCACATTAGCCCTGACTAGTATAGTGAATGGTGAGGCATTATGGATTGACAGTTCTATATCCGGAGATGGTGCATCTGGAGTTATGTCTCCTTTCTGACTTTATTGTTTTATCTCCATTTCAACCCTTCTGTAAAGTCTCACTTACTCACCTTTTGCTCTCCTAGAAGCTTTACTGTTCAAAAAAAGACATTGTGCCCTCTTCACAGGCAAATGGGTCTGGCAGAAATGAGATTATAATTAAAGCTAAAAGCAAAGGAGTGGGTAGCCAGCATCCGGCTTTTTCTGCACAGCGTTTCCTGGTGATACAAGTGGCTGCTTAAAATGAACCATATCACTGTCTGTGTGCCTGGATTTTTTTTATCTTTATTTTTGGTTAATAGCATTTGGTGTAAGAGCCTTGGAGACACATGCAGGAAGGACCTCTGGGTAAAGCTAAATGAAGTCAGACAACAAAGGTGACATTAAAATGAGACTACAGATCAAAGGGCTCACCACCTACGCTATCCTTTGTTAAGAATATGCTGACTGACAAGGTAGAATGGACAATATGGCCTAAATCCCAGAATCCCCCAGACAACATGGCCACTTTTGGGTTCTGTAGGATTTGTACTCCAAAATGTAACTCTCAAGCTCTGAGGAAAGTGCATTGTACAGCAGCCTCTCATTCCCCCAGTTAAATGGGATTCCTAAGAAAAAATGGAACTGCACTTAAGGAATAGTACAGTTTGACACCACTTTAACTGCCATGGCTCCATCTTATGGAATCCTAGGATTTGTAGTTTCTTGTGGCACCAAAGCCCTTGGACAGAGAAGGCTAAATATCTCACAAAACTGCAAATCCCAGAATTCCATAGTATTGGGCCATGGCAGTTGAAATTCTGTCAAACTGCATTATTTCTGCAGTGCAGATTCAGCCTGATCAAACAACTCTCCTGATGTGCAGCTGGTATCTTATGCCAGGAGTAGAATACTCAAGAAGAAGTTAGGCCCAGGTAATATGATTGAGGCCACTGCTATCAGTCTCCCATTCACCAAAAGCAGAAAAGAAGAAGTAGAAATATGAGCAAATCCAATAATTCTAGTACGTGAACACTTAGTAGAGATGCTTCCAGACTGACAGCTTCTAGTGTTACCAATTTACGGGAGACAGGGGAACACCATGCATCAATTCCATCTTTCCCTCTTTAATGCATTTTCCATAAGGAAAAAAGAAGAGGCGACAGAAAAACATGGGAAGGTTTCAGATAAAAAATGACAGTGTTTTCCCCGTGCTCTAAAACTCCATGTTTGTTGCTGTGTGCCTTCAGGTTTTTTCTGAGTTCCATGATCAAGCTGGGAACTGAACCCTGGTCTCCAGAGTCGTATGCCACACTGCTCCAGTGTCAAAGCAAAGCATAGCATTGAGCCATGGCAGCTAAAGTGATGTCAAACTATTATTTTGCAGTACGGGTGCAGCCTTAGTAATTCTTGCAAAGAAAACCCTGTGACAGGTTTGCCTTTGGGTTGCCATAAGTGAAAAAAATGTCTTCAAGAACTACAACAACATCAGGCCCTATATGGCTCTATGTATCAGAAGCCAAAGAATTTTGTACAGAAGTTGGAGTTGCACCCAGGTTCTGCTGGCAGGCTTCCCATGGGGAACTGACTGCCCCTTGTGCAAACAGAATGTGTTTGGCTCTTTATTATGGCTCTTCTTATGATGTTATGCTAGCTTGTAGGGTTGTTGTGAGTACTATCAAGGGAGCAAGGAAAATCATATAAATATAATATAAATATCTTACAGAAAGTGTTCCCCAATAGGTTTCACTGTGTCTTTCAAAAGCTGGATGGAGATGCTCTGTTCCTTCTTCCATATTTTTTTAAAGCTGGTGAACAAGCAGGCAAGGCTTCCACTTGGCACCCTTGCTGTCCATCACTCTGCCAAGGGAAATTCTCTTGGCCACTTCCCTAGCATCATTCTGCTAGCAAGCAATGGCATTCTTTAAAAAGCTTTTGCTGGCAGTCAGCACAGCTAATAATACCATTAAGTCTGAAATTGTTTGGAGGGCTTATTATTTGACTGATTTTAGGGTGTGTTCTTCTATTACCTTTGTTGTGGCTGCTTTTATTTTTTTATTTTTATTGCTCTTTGTGTTTGCTCCAGTGGCTTTGATATTACTGCCTAATTAAATAGACAGTAGCTTGACACCTCTCCATTGACGCCCCCTTGTCATGGGAGAGATAGTCCTACTATTTTTTATGGTGGTTTTTTTTAAAGATTAAAATGTCTGGCTTTACTCAGTGTTAGTGAAGAGTTGGATTGGTTTGAAATGTCTGAAATGTTTTATGTCCTCTCAGATTGTTGTTGTGGGCCCTCAAGTCCTTTTGCTGTATGGTGATCCTAAAGACGAACCTATTACAGGGTTTTCTTGGCAAGTTTTTTCCAGAGGGATTTTGCCATTGCCTTCCCTCTGAGGCTGAGAGCATGTGACTTGCCCAAGGCCACCCAATGGGTTTAGATGGCCATGCCAGGATTTGGACCCTCCAGCGTCATAATCCAATGCTCAAACCATGAAGCCACATGGGCTCTCATCCTCTTAGATACCCCTGGACAGAGCAACAACTTATAGGCCACTTTTCAGTTCCACATGCGTCCTCCAAAGCGGCTCCTACATACAATAAAAACAAAGGGTGCATCTACACTGTAGAAATAATACAGTCTGACAACACTTTAACTGGCAGGGCTCGATCCTATGGAATGCTGAGATTTGTAGTTTTGTGAGACACCAGACCTCTTTAGCAGAGAAGGCTGAAGACCTTGTAAAACTACACATCCCAGGATTCTATTGGATAGAGCTACAGCACTCAATGTGGTGTCAAACTGCATTATCTCTACAGTGTAGATGCACCCCAAAATCAATGAAATCTGTCTCTTAAAAGGGTGCAAACTGAGCAACAGATTCCTAAAACAGCTGGTTGGATGCTTCTGTGAAAGGCATGAATGTCCCTATGTCCACACAGTTGTTTATTGAGAGGTATATTTAACAATTACTGGTACATCTTCTAGCCATTGGTACACCTATCCTTCATGAATTCTGTTGAAGGATAAAGAATATGTATAATTCAGGGATGGAATTCAACATGGCTCTTGGCAGACCTGAACTACTTATTTAATTCAAAAATCCAAAACCAGTCCACCTAGTTATGATTATCTCACTGTTTCAGTATAATGAAAGTATGACTTGTTTTAGGTTCTCACATTTATCCTTTTATTTGTGATAGGTTAAAAGAAAACAAAAGAACAAGGCACACTTTAATGTTAGCCTGAGGTGGCTGCTTTAGGTAGCGGATTTAGATGTCACAAAAAGGGCAGAAAATTGTTAGTAATTAAATTTGTTTTTATTGTATTCTCATGCCAGGGAGAGAGAGAGAGGTACTTATGGGATTTTCTGTCTAATGTGCCAAAATAACTTGGCTGGCTTAAGATATTATTTACCTTGAGTTGGGTGAGGATTTTCTGCTTTGCCTCAAGCAGCAAAATGTCTCTGGCCAGGCTAACAGAACTATAATAGGACACACATACTGTATACATGCTGCCATATATTTTATGACTTGGGCTGCATCCAGACTAAGCTTTTATTCAAGACAGCTTGTGGTCCAAATCAGGAGCCCAAATTTTCTGGAGTATCTCCCTACTCCAGTCATGAGTCTACTACATTTTTATGTCTTATGAGAGCCAGTGTTGTGTAGCAGTTTGACCGTTGGACTACTCTGGAGACCAGGGTTCGATTCCCAGCTTGGCCATAAAACCCACTGGGTAACCTTGGGCAAATCACATGCTCTCAACCTCAGGGGAAGGCAAAGCCAAACCCTCCAAGTAAACCCCATGATAGGTTCGCCTTAGGGTCACAATAAGTCAGAAATGACTTGAAAGCACACAACAACAACAATTAAGAGTTTAATCCAATGGCTGACATACCTATGAAGAAAATGCAACCAAAATGCAACCAAGGAAATGCAGCTGAGCATGCTCTGTCCTCCTTGTTGTTTCCAGAATTCCTTCCTCCCTTAGATTCTTTTCACCCACTATATCTCTGCCACTTTAAATTGGTTACAACTTTCCTTTTGTAGGAAAGTTGAAATTTTGTCCAAATAGAAATTCACTTCGAAGATCAATATGATGTTGCTATATGCTACTCTTCCCCGAGCTGCTGCCATCCAGTTGCTTTGAATTACAGTTCCATCCATCCCTGACCCACAGGGCAGAGGTCATGCTTGCTGACAACGAATGGGTTTGCAGCCTAATGCAACTAGAAGATGCCATGTAGGGGGAAACAGCTATATATGTTGAGTCTTCCTTATCCAAAATGCTTGGGGTCAGAAGTTTTCTGGACCTTAGATATTTGTTTTTCTTCAGATTTTGGAGTAGTTGCATATACATAGTAAGTTATCTTGGAAATTGGATCCAAGTATAAACATAGAATTCATGTATGTTTCACATATACCTTATAAACATAGCCTGAATATAATTTCTTACATAATACTTTAAATAATTTTGTGCATGAAACAAAGTTTGTGTACGAATCATCAGAAAGTTAAGGTATCACTATTGCAGCCACCCATATGGACGATTTGGGATTTTGGAGTATTTGGATTTTGGATAAGGGCTGTTAATGTTAACGAAAAAACATTCCACCTTAACATTAGGAGCAACACCCTGACAGTAAGAGCTGTTCGACAGTGGAACACACTCCCTTGAGTCTCCCTCCTTGGAGGTCTTTAAGAATAGGCTGGATGGCCATCTGTCAGGGATGCTTTGATTGTACGTTTCTGCATGGCAGAATGGGGTTGGACTGGATGGCCCTTGTGGTCTCTTCCAACTCTATGATTCTAAGATGTTATTAACTGCCCTCAAGTTAACTTAAACTCAGGGTGCTCCTGTGGATGAGACATCTTCAAGTCCATCTGTCTTCAGCTTCTCTGCTCATGTCCAGCAGGCCCAGGTCCAGGCCCAAGCCCATGCCTTCCCTGATTGAGTCTAACCATCTGGCATGTGGTCTTTACCTCTTTATGCTGCCTTCCACTTTTCCTAACATCTTTCTCTTTTCTTTATTTTTTCCTCATGATGTGGGCAAAGTACAACAGCCTTAGTTTAGTCATCCTCACTTCCAGAGAGAGTTCAACCTTTATCTGTTCTAGAACTCATTTGTTTGTCTTCTTGGCCCTCCACAGTATCCTAAGCACTCTTCTCCAGCACCACATCTAAAATGAAATTATTTTCTTCCAATCATCTTTTTTACTGTGTAGCTTTCACATCCATACATGGTGATGGAAGAATACAATAGCTTGGAATATCCTCACTTCAGTGATCAGTTATGTCTTTGGATTTTATGATCTTGTCCAGTTCTTTCATAGCTGCCTTTCCCAAGCCTAGTCCTCTTCTAATTTCTTGACTGGAATCTCCATTCTGATCAGTATTCGAGCCAAGGTATGTGAACGGTTTGACTCTTTCAGTTCCCTCATTGTCTAGGGTGAATTCTTGTGGATTTTGTGAGGGAGCTGAGCCCCCCCAAAAGTAACTTTATGGAATGGCAAAAATGAGTGACGGCTAAAAAGGCTGCCTCTTTTTGGTCTGTGGTGTTTCACATCCCACTCACATCTGGCTCATCTTCTTTCACTGAGCATCCTCTCCCTTCTGACGCCAACCTCTCCATGCCCCCCCTCCTCAGTGCCTTGCATTTCCTTCCTCCTCACCACAGCTGCCATGCCCCACCCAAGGCCTGCCTCCCTAAAGAATGCACCAGGCCTGAGTCACCCACTCTGCTCTTAAATAAAGCCCAAAACAGCCTTGGCAGGGGAGCAGGGACTAGGGCAGCTGTTGCTTGATCCTCCATTGCAAAATCTAGAGACAACCTTTCAGGACCTCCCTTTCTCTCGCTCATGGGGAAAAGGGGAAATGTTTGGTTCTCCTCATGTAAAGAAAGTACGATAGATGCTTTGTTGTACAGTTGGCCCTCCCATGTTTGTGGCTTTGACATTTGCAGATCTGATTATTTGTGGATTTGATTAATATACTCTCTCTAGAAATTTCTAGTCCTCCAGCAGGCCTCTACCAAAATTTGGCCATAGTGTCACACTGGCAAAGCTAGAGTTTCCTAGAGAAAATCCTTGTCTAGGCATCTGTAGGTGAACCTTGGCTGGATGTAGGTCACAGCCATGCCAGAGGACCTAGAGATTCCTAGAAAGGTGTTCTCTGAAGTAAAAAGAAGGTGATTTTTTTTATTTGTGTTTTTTCCCTTCACTTTCATGGGGGTTCTGTGCCCCTAACCCCAGTGAGTGTGGAAAGTCTACTTTATACAGTACTTGTCTGGAGGATTTGGAGTTCATTATGTACATTGCACAGTACATTGTGTTATTTGGGGTAACCAGTATGGAGACCCAGTGTGTTGTAGTGGTTTAAGTGCAGGAGTACGACTCTTGGAGATCAGGGTTCAAATCCCCACTTGCCATGGACCTTGGGCAAGTCACACTTTCTGAGCCTAAGAGGAAGGCAATGGCATATCTCTAAGCAAATCTTGCCAAGAACACCCTTGGATAGAGTTGCCATATGTCAGAAACAACTTGAAGACAAACAACAAATTCATATTCTGGCTGTTCTGCGGTTATTCCATTCCCTCTTAAGAGTCCTTCACTCCATTTAAGAGTTTCCTTCAGCCGGAGAGGAAGGCAATGGCAAACCTCCTCTACCAAGAAAGACCTGATAGGGTTCCCATAACTTGGAAACAACTTGAAGACACACAGTAAAATAAACTGCCTCAGGATGATGGGCTCTCCTTGTTTGAAGATCTGTAAACAGCCATCTGTGGAGAATGCTTTACTTGTATATTGTTGCACAGTAGGGGGTTGGGGATGGCCCTTGGGAGCCCTTCCAAATCTGTGATTCTAAGAGACTGGCACAGAACTTGACATATTTCTGTAAAAAATGCTGTTAAAGTAATTAGGAATGGTTACTTATTGCACCAAAAAGTACGGTAACTTTATCCCCACTTGCTAATTTGCTTTTGAAAAGTGACATTGGGCCAAAACACACTGCAAAAATAGTCCACTTTGAGACCAATTTAACTTCCCTGGCTCATAGCTAGGGAATTCTGAGAACTGTAGTTTTGTGAGACATTTAGCCTTCTCTGCCAGAGAGCTCTGGTGCCACAACAACCTACTGTTCCCAGGATTCCCTAGCATTGAGCCAGGACAGTTAAAGCATTCTCAAATTGTATTATTTCTGTGGTTGGTTTTGACCCTTTGTTATGAGCTTTTCAGGATCCCTTCAATAACTCACCGTAGGCAACTGTCTTGCTTGTAATTTGTTGCTACTGCCACACTGCAGAATTAATGCAGTTTGATACCACTTTAGTTGTCATGGCTTCACCTTATGGAATCCTGGGATTTGCAGTTTGTTGCAGCACCAGTGCATTCAGACAGAGAAGGCTAAACAGCTCACAAAACTACAAATCTCAGCATTCCATAGCACTAGTTAACCTGGTGACAAACTGCATTCATTCTGCAGTATAGATACAGCCTGAGAGAGCAATAGTCGTTTACAAATTTGTAATCTACATTATGCCTGCTTTGCAAAAAACAAAAAAAACAAGACAAGAGTTGCATGGCACTTTAAAGCCCAGAAAATGTCACTGTGGCATAAGCGTTCACAGGCCAGAGAGCCCATTTTGTCAGACAATACTATTATTTTCTTGCTCTGCAAGGCCAGTGTAATGCATTGGCTCTCCTCTAATCCCTATTCAGCCATGAAACTCTGGGGCAAATTAGATGTGACATGGGAGATCCTACACAAATCTCACATATTATCTTTTTTTGTTTTTGTTTTAAATCAAAGCAGTCATGTCACTAACTGAGGCCATGGCACTGTAGAAAAAGGGGTTAACCCTTTTCTCAGGAAATATTGTGTTTAGACTTAGGTCCCATCTCCAAGATATCTCATTATGTACGATTATGCAAATACAAGTTTTCCAAAATCCAAATAAAATAAAATAAATCCAAAACCCCAAATATTTCTGGTCCCAAGCATTTCAGATGAGGGAGACTCCAACTGTATTTTGCACATGTAGCATTTTTATAAATACTGTACTTTTCATTCATGTACAACCAGACCCTGCTCAGAACGGCAGCTTTCTCTCAGACACTTCATGAGCTCAGTGTTCAGACCCCTGCCCTGTCAGCAATCACACTAATTATATATTAAATTCATATATATCCTAATTACCCCATAAAGCTCAGATAGTTACCTTGAGGAAATCACAGCCTCTCAGTCTAACTGACTTCAGAGAACTGTTAGTATAAAAATGAGGGCTGGAGTAGAAAGAAAAATATGTGCCATACCTTCAGCTCCAGGCAGTAAATAGAATAGAGTTAATTCACATACATCTGGTTGGGGGAAACATAATTATTATAAAGAATGTGACGCATTGCAATGGCTATTTTGGATGTTACACAGGGCCTGGCCAGAGAATCTGAGTTTTATGGAGCCTTTTGACGTTACAGATTGAGAGCTATGATTCTACTTAAACTGCCACAGCAACATCCTGTGGTTTGTAGTTTGGGGAGGCGCTAAAGTTCTCTGGTGGAGAATTCTAGTCTGCCTGAGGCACCCCTCTTTTCTGAAGTTGTTGTTCATTGTTGTTACTTGCCTTCAAGTCGTTTCTGACTTATGGTGATCCTAAGGCAGGGTTTTCTTGGCAAGATTTGGTTAGAGGGGGGTTGCCATTGGCTTCCCCTAAGGCTGAAAGAGTGTAACTTGCCATCCTTTTAAACTTGCCATCCACATTCCACCCCTCCAGGCAACTTGACTTGCCAGACCATTAGCAGTCAGTAATTCTTATCTCCACCCAGCTGTGAACAAGTTTGGACTGTCCCATTTCTGCAGATAAAACTGATGCTAAAGGGCAGAGGAGTTGGCCAAGCAAAAAGTGTTCCGTCCCCCGCAAGGACATGCACACTGGTCAGCAGCCTTGGATGTGAACATCCTGCTCCACCCCTATCTGGGTCATTAATAGACTTCAGCTATTGAGATCAGCTTGGATTAATTCTCATAGGAACCGCTTGGGAAGAAGATAAAATCAAGTACCCTCTATGTTGCTAAACCCTAGCTCTAGGGACTGGGAAGGATTCCCAAGTATAAGCACAGTCTGCTGAAGTCACTTTGCTGCCTGAGATAGAAGTATCTGTGTTGGCACCAGAGGCAGGAATTCCCATGGGTGCCCCTCGCTGTCAGTAAAATGAAATCATAATTAAATACCAATTTCCTTTCTTTCTGTCTTTCTTTTAATCAGCTTGTATTTACTGCCTGAGACCGCCATCTCATTCTGCCTAGTGGTTATAAACCTTATCTGGAATTCTGAAATTCAAAATATGTGTAAAATTACCTTCAAGCTATGTGTATAAGGTGCATATGAAACATCAAGGAGTTTCGTGTTTAAACTTGGGTCCCATCACCAAGATGGCTCATTATGAACATAGAGGCAAATATAGGTATTCCGAAGTAAACAAAACCCAATATATCCAAAACATTTCTGGTCCCAGGCATTTTGGATAAGGGAAACTCAGCTTCTGTGTTTACATGTGTATTAAATAACATGTAGAGTTTAAACTTGGGTCTCATCTGTAATATATTTAATTATGTATGTACAAATATTCCAAAATCCAAAACACTTTTAGTCCCAAACATTTTGGATAATTGCAGAGGTAATCCAGTTTGAGACTGCTTTAACTGTCCTGGCTCAGTCCTAAGGAATCCTGGGAACTGTAGTTTATTGTAGTTTATCTGACAGAGAAGATTAAATGTCTCACAAAACTACAGCTCCCAGGATTCCCTAGCATTGGCCCAGGGCAGGTAAAGCAATCTCAATCTTAAACAGATAGGTTGATAAAATGTATCCTTGCTTGAACCCCTTACCAATTGGAAAATACTCTGTTTAACCATATTCTGCCCTAATGGTGGCCTCTTGTCCTGAGTACAGGTTACACATTAGGATAATAAATTGTAATGGTACACCTATTTATTTAAGAGCAATCTATAGTTTTTCATGATCTACACAAACAAAGGCTTTGCTATAATCCATAAAGCATGGGGTCATTTTCTTCTGAAATTCTTTGGTACATCTATTTATTTAAGACCAATCCATAGTTTTTCATGATCTACACAAACAAAAGCTTTTCTATAATCCACAAAGCATGGGGTCATTTTCTTCTGAAATTCTTTGGTGTGTACCATTATCCAAGACATATTTGCAGTATGATCCTTTGTGCCTTTTCCTCTTCTGAACCCATCTTGGACATCTGGCATTTCTCACTTCATAGATGGTAAAAGTCTTTGTTGTAGAAATTTGAAAATGGGAGATTAATCCAGTGGTCTTGTGGCTACTGCATTCTCTAGTGTTCCCTGTTCTGAGGGCTGGAATGTATATTGAGCATTTCAGATCTGTGGGCCATTCTTTTATTTTCCATATTTGTTGACAGGTTTTAGTGTGAATTTGAGTAGATTCTGTCTGTAGCTTGAAGCAGCTATATTGGTATGCCACCTGTTCCTGATGATTTGTTTCTCTCAAGTACTTTGAGAGTAGCTTGCTGAGAGCTGATGGGAATTGATGAGGGATGGTGGAGATTGCAGTCCCAACAATATCTGGAGAGCTATACTTTGCCAATCATGATTTAATGTGAGAATGGTCTAGTTGGCGCAAGTTTGCACGGCCTGGAAAAGAGGGAGTGGGCAAGAATAGAGCATGCAGAGGGTTTTGGTACCTGACAATCTCTCTTTTCTTTCATGCAGCTAAAGATCTCCTTCAGTGAGAATCAGCTGGAGAGGACCTTCCAATACCCATCAGAGGGCTCCCTGTTGGAGGAGTTTGGGCCTCCTGAGGAGTCAGAGTCCCTGACTTGCACCAATCCCCATGGGGATGAGGAAGAAGAAGAGGAGGAGCTGCTGCTGCTTCATCGTGGCCTCCCAGGCCTGCTGAGGACCAAACCCCTCATTGTGGGTGAGTGCCTGGAAGCCTCAGGAGATGCCTAGATCACAGCTGACTAGCAAACACATCACTGCAGCTCTTCCCACACACCACAGCAAATTTAGGCTCTTTTCTTTCACCTAGAATCACAGATCAGAATGAAACAAGTAGTTTTGCTGATATGGGGAGAGAGGAAAAGCCTTGTTCTCACAGAGAGCTAAACCATCACACTGAAGTTTTTTGTGGTTTTTTTGGGCGATGTGGCCATGTTCTAGAAGAGTTTCTTCCTGACGTTTTGTCAGCATCTGTGGCTGGCAAAATGTCAGGAAGGAATTCTTCTAGATAGAACATGGTCACATAGCCCGAAAAACCACAAAAAAACTATGGATGCCGGCCATGAACACTGAACCTCTCCATGGCTATTGCTAATCTGTACGGCTTGAGATGGCAACTGTTGCCCTACATACAAGACTCAGACACATATAGAGAAGCATCTTTAGCCATTATTCAGGGTTTCCTTCCCCGCTTTCCAATATGTTAGGGGATTCCAGGGGTGGCAAGGAGAGCAATATAAAAGGCTATTATTCTGACAGGCTTTTGAGAACAAAAAGTTTTAAAAGAAAGAGGACTAGACTCTCGGCAGTGACCCAGCGTTCCTTTTCAGTTGCTGTTCCTAGACTCTGGAATGACCTGCTGGACGAGATCCATCAGATTACCATCTTGGAAACCTTTAAGAAGGCTATTAAGATGGATCTCTTCTGGCAGGCCTTTCCAGACTAGACCACCTCCATTTACCAGCCCCCCCCCCCCCCCGCTCCACTTTTTCCTCCTCTTTTCTCCATCCTCATTTCCATCCTATCTGGACCCTGCTATAAACTTTCTACAAATCTCCTACCTAGTTTAACTGTTATTTTATACTATTGTTTTAATGTCCTTCTGGTTTAATCTCCTTTTAGTATTACTATGTTTTTATACGGGGGGGGGGGATAGTGTTTTTTTAGAATGTTTAACTGTATCTTGTTTTATTGTTGTAATCCACTTGGATTCCAAGTGATTAAGGGGAATATAAATATTATTGTTGTTGTTGTTCTTAAAGAAGACGCTGTACTGTTTTAATTGCACTGTTTTCTAAATGGGCTTATTATTTTAATTGAATGTTTAACATTGTTTTTAAGGTTTTTAATAGTTTAATTCCATTTTAATGTTTAACTTTAATATGTCTTAACTATAATGTATCTCTTACCTTGAGTACAAAATTATATCCCTGACGTTATGGCCAATTTGTGTGAATAATTTTTAAAAGATGGGAGAATTCAGTGTGGTTTAAAATTAGTTCTCCTACTTACCAGTGATGCAGTCAAGTCTTTTAGTCCAAGTCTCAAGTTTCTACCTTCAAGCCTCAAGTTGAGTCAGAGGTCCTTGCAAGATACAGTACTTTCAAGCTGAGTCTCAAGTCTGGGACCCAACGTTTAACAGAAATAAGGAGGTGGAGTGCATTTCTCAGAGGAACAGCAAGTGCATTAGGCAATGGGGTTGAGGTAGTGCTTGAGGTCTGCTTGGCAGCCTGTCCCTGCTGCACATCAGAGGAGCCTTATCAGTTTTTTCAAAAGCTTTAGAAAGATCCTTCTGCCTCAAGCCCATTGCCTAACACATGTTCTGTTCCCGTCTGAGAAATGTGTCCAGCACTTTGGGGGTATGTCTTGCCTGCTTCTCAAAGTGAATGCAACAGCAAGCCAGTCACTAAAAATGTTCTCAGGTCAACTCAGGTCAGTGTGTAATTTTTGCCAAGTCAAGTCCAGGTTAAGTCATTGAAACATCTTGAGGCTGACTTAAGTCCAAGTCAGTTGACTCAAGTCTACATCACTGCCATTTTCACCTATGGGAACTGTCTCTTCATAAAATTACAGAGCTGGAACCGTTCTTAAAGGTCATTTAATCCAGTCCCTGCTAAGACAGGAAATCATAGTAAGTTGTCTGAATTCAAGATGGTGGTAAGAAGCAATACTGTTTCTTGCTGTGTCAAACTGAATCTGTGGGCAAGTATCTACCATTTTGGTCAAGTTTTTTTTGTAGGGGGGAGGAGGAGGAATTGTTTCTGCACAGTGCACAAATTTTAGGGTGTGTATGTTGGAATTCTGGATTAAATAGGATTAAAGGGGTATTTTAAAAACCTCATATTGAAGCGCCATCTAGTGTCTCTTTTGCAGAACTGCAAGGGTCCTTGTTTCTGTCTGGGTTCAGCAGAGCATAAATTTTGTACTTTCCCCCTTTCACTGATGTTCTTCCTCTTCCCCTTTCCAGATGAATCCTGTCGGCGGTAACCCCATGCATCTTCCTCCATGTCTGGGAAGGGTGGAGCATATCTAAGTCTTCATGCCATATTCCAGATTCTTCAGCTGGACCTTAATTCAATTCCATCTTCCAGCAACCACCAACACCAAGGAATGAAGCAGGGACCAAAAAAAAAAGACTTTCCAGTCCTGCCTTTTCCCTAGGGCTCTGGATATGTTTCTTCCATGGGGAGAAGAAAGACAGTTTTGAAAATACCTTTCATGGGGTATTTGTTTTGTATTTTTCACCTCTTAAGACTCTGGCACTGAAAAGACGACCTCAGAGACACCATCACCCCTCCAAAAGACTACCTTGAATCTAGATAGCAGCGGCACTCAGAATCATAGGAGATGCTGCTTACTCTCAATGTGTTGAGAGGCAAGTCTCAACTACACGGGTTTGATTCAGAGACCCTTTTTCCTATCCCTACACACAGCCAGCCAAATGCAGCTGAAATATATTTTTCTGTACTACCAGCAGAGGAAGCACTGAACTTTGTCTACACACTTCTCTGGAGTTGGCTGTTTCCAACAAGGGCTAATATTGTTATCATATTTTCCCCCTTCCTGCTGTCATCCAAACCACATTTGATACCCTCACTGGGCTGAGGGACTTTCTGTAATGCCCAGACCTTTTTTGGAGGGGCAAAGAATTTGGATATGCCTGAATATTAAAGAAAGGAGGGGGGCAACATTTCTAAGAGCAGCCATATGGATGGAGGGATAGTGGATGTAGGGAGTCTCTAGCATTGAGAGAAGCAATTATCTTGCACACAACATGTCAGTATTAAGGAGGGTTTTGTTGTTATGAGGTGCGGAGGGGGGCTTCCAATTGTTCTCTCTGTTTCTCTTCTCCGAGCCATTCTGGAGAAAAAGCAAATCAGTATGGTTCTAGTTATTAATGCAAGAGCTGTGAGTAGGCATGCAACTGGGCAAACGGAGTGGTTCTGGTTATTATTAAAATAGGAGCACTTGGTATTAGAGCATGGGCAAATGAGAAACAGCTCTCTCTGCATGTGGATAGGGCTAGTTGCCATTTGAAACTTTATCCCACTTTTTCTTTTTCTAAAAAAAAATTCAGGCAGAGGTAGGTGTGTTAGAGACAGTCAAGCTTGGTTTTGGAAGCATAAAATGGGGAGGTGGCAGTCTGTGGAGATGTTCAACAAAGCAGAGGCAAGAGAAAAGGACAACATCCCATCTTAATCATGTCCATTTCCCATTCAGGATTCAGAACTCATGTGGGATTGGATGAGCAAATGGTATGAGGTTGGATGAATAGCATCGGGTGAACGGTTAGAAAATGAAGTGATATTTTGACACATAGGTTTTTTAAAAAAATAATTATACTGCAAACTGTCTCAGCGAGTTATTTGCCATTGTTCACTGCATGGTGTTTTCAAGTGGGGGAAAAGCAGACCCAAGGACTAAACTAGGAGTGGCTTTCCAAAAACGATTGAATGCAGAATAATCACAGATTCAAAATACTGACAATTTTCCACAGCTGAGGTCAGGGTTTTGGGAAGCCTCAGACAAAAGACCACTAGAGGATCCTTCCATCAGTGAGGGGCAGATCAAGTGAGTGATGCAAACTGAGGCAATGCTCCAGATTCCTCTGCTCATGTGACTGGCTGCAAACAAACCAGACAAGCATGGTTGCCCTTGATGTGTGTTTCTCAACATGGCACTCACTTCCATTCAATGATGGCAATAATAACCTGAGTAAGGAAGGAAAGGCCATATAATGTGTTTTGTTTTACAGTCTTGCCAGTTTCTCCAGTGGTCCTGGTGGGCTTGAAATAGAGCAAACTTAGGGATCAACATCATTGGGCCGATGACTGAGAGCCATGTTGATGTTCCTCCTCTTAGTTGCCACTGCCTAAACATCTACATTTTCTCTGCCAATAGACATGGGTAGGAATGGGAAGCAGTTTACCTCTGCATCTGTTTGGGTGACCATCAGTCTTGAGCCTGTGGGCAAGCTTATTACCATTGGCAGCTACACTAAGAAGGTGGTGAGCTTACTGGTGGACGTACAGTGGTCCCTCCATATTCACTGGGGTTAGAGGTAAAGGACAACCGTGAATATAGAAAAAACGCAAATTAAATAAACACTATTCTTTTTACCTAAGAAAAAAATCTCTCTAGGAATCTCCAGGTCCTCCAGTGCAATTCTGTAGGCACCTTCTGCCAGAGGTTAATCATAGAATCATGCTGGAGGACCTACAAATGCCTAGAGAAATGTTTTCTCTAGGAACACTTAGACTCTCCAGCACAACTTTATGGTCAACTTCCAGCACAGTTGCACTGGAGGACTTAGAAATTTCTAGAGAAAACAATCAAAACTGCAAATAAATCCACAAAAGTCAAAGCTGCAGTTGTGGAGGGCCAACTGTAGTAGGCTACAGAGGACAATTTGTCAAAGCCACTCCAAAAGAAACAAAGAAACCCTAGATCTGCCCCACAGCCCTAGCAAATACCTCCCAGGTCCATTCTGTGGAGCTCACAATGCAAAATAATAACTATTATTATTATTATTATTATCAGTCTCATTGAAGGTCTCTAAGCTGGAAATGACCAGTCCAATTGGTGGTTATCTTTAAATTCTTGAGTGGGAATTCCCCAGATAACTGCTTAATTAAATGGCTTGAGAAATGGCACACAACTCATTTGCAGGAAAAGGTGTGACCTGAGAGAATGTGTTACTGATGCAGGTATGAGAGGAGAAAGTGATGGTAGGAGCACAGTGTTGAAAGGAGTGCGGACTGAAGGAATGAAAGTATGAATGAGTGGAAGGAAGAAGCACAGATGGGGAGGAGTGAAACAAATTACACATTCCTTCTATATCTTTCTCTTCCTTGCTAATTTATCTTGTTATTGTGCATCATTTTTATTATCATTCTCCTTTTTATTTTGCACTGTGGGAACAGCTATGCCTGGAGCCCATGAATAAGTGAATGAATGATTGAAAATGGAGAACAGCTCTTTCTTTGAAGAGGAGAAGCGGTTGGCAAAGATTGGCGTATGCGGGCCAGGGCTGAAGCAGCTGTGTCCAGCCATTTCCATCAGTGTTTTTTATACGTAATTATTGTTGTTGTTGTTGTTATTAACAATAAACCAGAATGATGTTGCACGTTGAACTAAGAGTCCTCCACTGTCCTATTTGTTAAATGGCAACTTCAGATGGCAAACTTCTTCCGAATCATGGATGCTGGGGACAAAATAAGAGGAGAGCCACCTCTCTCTCGCCCTGCTTCACTGAAACAGGTGGTAGGCAATGATTTGAAACAAAATACTCCAACAAAGCATATCTGCAATTTTGTTGTTGTTGTTATTTACAGTCACATTGATTTCATCTTAATCCTATGAACAAGGGACCTCCAAAGGGCTCTTGGAGATCACCAGCAACCCTGCTCAGGTCTTGCAAACAGGGCTCTAGCTTTCCCGATTGAATCTGTCCATCTGTAACGCAGTGTCCCTCTTTTCCTTTACCAAACATTATAATATTTTCCTGTGGGTCATGTTGTCTCATTACACAGTGTGCCTGCGGCATACGTGAGTGTGCCATACACAGGTTTAACCTTACATGGAAGGCAAGCTCTGTTTAAAACAATAGCGCATGTGCCCACCGTGTGCATGCCCCGCTGCGCACAGAAGCGTGCTCCCATTATTTTAAACATGACTTGAGCATACACATTTTCCCCTTAACATGGGGGATCTGGAATGGATCCCCTGTGTATGAGAAGGGTCCACTGTACAGTATGTTCAAAGTAAAACAGTCTTATGTTTAGTCATCTTAGCATCTAGTGAGAACTCCTCTTATACTTCTATAGATACCTTCACTGCATTCTGTACATATTTCAATACTTGGGCTGAGTAAGCTAAAGTGGACAGGAATGAGACACTTTGAATCAGATAATTACACATAGGTACTTAGGATGTTGCTAATCATAGGTACTTAGAATGTAGAAGAAGGAATAGACTACATAACTGGAAGCAGAAAATGGAGAGGCACCATTTTCTCTGCAAAAACAAGACCAAGAGCAGATTCTGGCACAGACCATGAATTGCTAATATAAAAAATAACGATAAATACAAACACAAAATAAACCATTGTGACAAAATACAACCTTAAGAACATCCCCATACAATTTAAAGATAATGTAAAAAAATAGATTTCCACTATTAAGCCTCATTGACCAGAAAATCTCTGAACTAAAGCCAAGGACAGTGACAGAAAGAAATGCAAAAGGCACTGTCTGCAGCCAAAAAGAAATAGAAGACTCAATGGATGACGGATGAAATTCTTCAGTTAAGGACAGAGGAGAAACAAAAGTAAAAGGGGAAAGAAATAGTGCAACTGAATGCAACTGTTAAACAATTTATGTGCAGGGACAAGGAGCACTACTATAACAATCAATGCAGATAAATAGAAGATAACAATAAAAAAGAAAGAACATGAAAGCTCTTCCACAAGATCTGAGAATTCAAAGAGAAATTTAAACCAAGAGTGGTGATACTCTACTACCAGCAGGGAAACACATTACATTACCAAACAGGAATAAAAAGATGATGGAAACAATACAATGAATAACTATATAAAATAAATGAAAGGATGACAGATTCATTCAAAGGAGAACCATTTGAAGATGAACCTACAATTTTGCAAACTGAAGTAAAAACTGCATTCTAAACTCTTAAGAAAAATAAATCACAGATGGCATACCAAGGATTGCAATAACCACTAGACCCATGCTAGAAAAACGAGGCTAAAAATTGTACAGTAAAGATTTACCATGTATGGAAGGAGAAATGCCAGGTGTCCTCAACCCACTGGGTTCAGGAAAGGATGATGCACTAAGGATCATATTGCAAACATATGTTAGATAATGGAGCGCATTTAAGAATTTACAAAGAAAATCAGCCTGTGCTTTATAGATAGTAGCAAAGTCTTAACCTGTATGCATAACCTGTATTCAGGACAAGAGGCTACCGTCAGGACAGAATATGGAAAAATGAAATGTTTCCAATTGGCAATACTGCATTTTATCACCCTAACTTTTTAGTCTACATGCTGAACATATCCCCTTATCACACAGGGGAAATTGGGGATTTAAACAGCTATTATCCCATGCAAAACGTGATGTCGCAATTAAGATTTTCACACACATTGCTATTAAACAGGCAATAAGCAGCAACAAATCATTTTTGGGATTTCCCTGTGAAGAAAGTGCAAAGAAAGGTTTACATATGAACATTCAGAAAACAAAAATAACGACCACAGATTATTTACATAACTTTAAAGTAGACAGTAAAAAAATCGAGACAGTGAAAAGTTTCCTAGACCATTGCTCAGCCGTTCATCAAAATGGGGACTGCAGTCAAGAAACCAGAAGATTAGAGTCCAAAACACACTGCAGAAATAATCCAGTTTGAGACTGCTGTAACAGCCCTGATGCAATGCTAGGGAGTTCTGGGAACAGTAGTTTTGTGAGAGGTTGAGCCTTCTCTTGTTGTGGATGATAGGTTTTAAAGGTTCTGATAAATTAGAGTAAGGCAGAGGAGGACCCAGATTTCTTTGAGAATTCAGATTTATTCAAAGCTAGCTGTCCCCAGAGGGATTCCCATTCCAACAAAACTGAGGCACCGAGCCAAAGAAAAAGGGTTGCTTTTATAGAAAAGCAAACAGAAAACTCATCATCACCTCACTGGACATTTCACACTCCAAACGTATAAACTTCCAGCAATCATAGCCCAGATACATGAATACATTTAAATATACTTCAAAATACATGTGGATGCACCCCATTGTCCCTTATCAGCTATGCTGGCACTCAGAGGCCTTTCTGCCTGTGAAGTTACATTCTCTATCAGTCTTTCACTAAGGCTCTTTGTTCCCTTTAGGCGCCTGGATGAACGCTTCCCCTTGAGCATCTCTACATCTGCCCCCCTTCTGCATCCCACTCTCCCAGATGCCTCTGTTGTAAACTGGGTGTACTTTGGTTCACTCTCATCTTTTATTCCATCTGTATATACATATTGACTCTTACATATCACCAAACATTAATATTTGGGTTTGTCCACCTGGCTCTGTCAGAGAGCTCTGATGCCATAATAAATTACAGTTCCCAGGATTCCCTAGCACTGAGCCAAGGAAGTTAAAGGGTCTCAAACTGGATTATTTCTGCAGTGTGTTTTGGACCAACCAGATTCATGGAATTAAAGCACACTTAAGAAGTGAAAGAAACAACAGAATGGAGTGAGCTGGTTTGAGTGTTGGACTAAGATGCTGGGAGAGCAGGGATTGAAGCCATGCTTGGCAATGGAAAGCCATTGGGTGGCCTTGGGCAAGAAGTCACACTCTCTCAGCCTCAGGAGAAGGCAATGGCAAACCCCCTCTGAACAAACCTTGCCAAGAAAACCCTATGATAGGTTTGCCTTACTTAGGTCACCATAAGTGGGAAATGATCACTTGAAGGTGTGAGCAATAGGGAAGAACTGAGATACTGGCTCCCACTGGCATGACCGCCCTCAGAGCTTTATCCCACCAGGGGAGATCCCACAGGGAAATGGGAGTTAAAACTGATTTAAAGCACATTCGAATTTAAACCAAACTTGTAAATCTGGTTAGTTTATCACACTAGGGGACTGTCCACAACAAACTCCAACTCCCAGAGGTCCATAGCCTTGAGCCAGAAAGGACTTAAAGCAGTGCCAAACCTGGTTATTTCTCCAGTGTGGATGCTGCCTTACTTTGTACTCTTATGCAAGTCATTGAATTACTCATCATAGGGTCTCAAGATTCAGCACACAAAGGCACACAACATCAACAACAGCAGCCAAGTCTTCTCATAGACTTATGTTGTTGGGACTACAACTCCCATCATCCTTGCCTGGGAAAGGTTGGGCTAGGGTTGCCATAATTCTTTACTAAAAACCGGGACAAAATGTAGGACAAAACTTAGACCAAAATGTAGGACATTTAAGAAAAATGGAGGACCTTAAGTGTCCTACATTTTGGGCTAAATTTTAGCCCAGCAATAAAACAATTGGACTACAACTCCCATCATCCATCACTATCATATATCCCATGGCCACTAAAGCTGGAGGACCGCTCCGGAAGTCATCCATAGGGCCAACCTCCGCTCTGCTCCTCTCTATGACCCGTTGCTATGCGACCGCCGGAAGTGGTTCCATCCGAGAGTGCGGATTGGTCGCCGGTGGCACGTGTCCGGAAGCGTTGCTACGGTGGCCCGAGAGGGAAGGAAAGGGACTAGGCGAAGGGACAAGTCCCGGCCATCATGGCATCGGGGGAGCTGGAGCGCTGGGTCTCCGGGCAGCTGCACTCTTTGCTGGGCCTGAGCGAGCGGCACGTGGTGGCCTTCATGGTGGGCCTGGCCACGCGCAGCAGGACGCCCGAGGAGCTCCTGGCCCGCCTCGAGGAGACCGAGACCCTCCGCGTCACCGAGCCCTCCGCCCGGGCCTTCGCCCAGCAGCTCTGGGAAAAGGTCAGCCAGAGGGCGGGGCTTGGGGAGAAAGTGGGCGGGGCAGCAGGGGATCAGGGATGAACCCTATGGCCCTGGCCAAGTCCTGGACTACAGCTCCCATCGACCTTGTTGTTGTGTCTCCTTAGCTGCTTCTTACATCTAGGCCAGGCCCAATGGAGCTCCATGGCCTGAGGGCACAGACAGACTGGAGAGTTCTTATTGGTGGAGGGGGTGGAAATGCCTTCATTTCCCTCTCCGGCTCCAACTACCACTTCCCTGAACGTTCATATGATCACAGTGTTGGAAGAGACCCCAAGGGCCCTGATCCAGTCCAACCCCTTTATTCTGCCATGCAGGAACTCTCAATCAAAGCACCCCCATTGACAGATGGCCATCCAGCCTCTGCTTAAAGACCCACCCCACCAAAGAAGGAGAGTCCAGCACTCTCCAAGGGAGCATGTCCCACTGTCAAACAGCTGCACTGACACAGGCACGTGTCCCTAAGGCCATTCTGTCCTGTCCCTGTAACCTGGCATGCTTCCTTTTCCCCACTCCTCCTCCTGGGCAGGTTCCCCACCAGGCCCCGCGGGAACGCCCAGCCAGGCTGGCAGAGCAGGAGGCCTTGGCCATGCAGCAGAAGAACCGTTCCTACACTCTGCTGGAGGACAGTGATGAGGAACAGCCTGGTGGGGCAGCGGCGGCAGCCCAGGGTTCCAAGCGCCAGCGTCCCCCACGAGGCCCTGAAGGCAAACAGCGGAAGCGGCACAAACACCTGAGGCAGCGCCAGGAGGAGGAGGAGGAGGACGGTAAAGACTCCGATGAGAGGAGCAGCGCAGGCGATGGGAGACGGTGGGTCTGCATCGCTATCAGAAAGGGCAGGCTTGGGTGATTGTTTATGTCACAATTATTGCCATTACATTCAGGGATATATGGGAATTACAAAGTACATAAAACACTACCAAGGTTTCTGTATGGGTGTGGGAATGGGAGGAAGTCAGTGTGAGAGGGGTGGCACCATGAGTTGCCACACTGGGTGACAGTGCCCAATTTTGCCATTCATGCTGTAGGAAACAGGCCCCAGCCACCATGAAGGAGGAGGAGGAAGAGGACGAATGGGATCGGAGTGAGCGAGAGCGATTGCAGGACTTGGAAGAGCGGGATGCCTTCGCGGAGCGCATCAAGCGCAAAGACAAGGAGAAGACACGCAACATCCTGGAGCGTTCAGACAAAAAGGTTTGGCCTGAGCCCACGGGGGTCTTGCTTCCATTACTGGAAGCTCTTTCAGATTGTTCCTCACCATCCACCCTGAATGTCTCATGTCACTTATCTGTTTTATCTTTCTTAGGCATGCTTCATTAAAGGTTGGGCTGGGCAAAATATTATGTTTTTCAAGCCCTCAACTAGCTCAGATTTCGGATTGTTTTCTTGCCTTAGAGAATTGTGAGTTAATGTAGGCAGGAGCCTCCGTCAGTGGAAATTTAAATAAGCTGCAGGTGTCCCTCTGCAATCTAAAATGCTATTTATAAATAGGGCTATTTGTATATCGTGATTCTGTGTAGGCTTGAAAAGGCTGTAGAATGTGGCAATGACTACAGAAGCTAGCTTTCTGTGAGTCATTTCTTATGGTGATTGAGACAGGATTTGAAGAGCATAAACCATTTTTAGTAAAAAAAAAAAAGATCTCACAATGCAGAAAAAAGTCCTTAATAAAATTTCCAATAAAATCTCCATTACTTTAAATAACAGAAGCAGAATAAATTATGCATGATGGAAAACAATGAAAAACAACTTGTCCAGTATAAGGTAACTCATGCAGAGTTGCTTAATTTTAATGTGCAGATGTTACAGACTTCTGCCCGGGTTACTCTGGATTAGAGCTTTTTGTGCAATTACATTTAGCCTTCCTTTACTTGTTTTTCTTTCATGAATCTTTCCAAGGCATTCTTTCCTGAAACTTATTTTTACCAACATTAAAATTTCATGTATCTGTCTTAGCAGATGTAGGCCTTCTATCTCTAGACCACCTGCTCTAATTTTTATCACTGTTTTATTCCCTGTTTAATATATGAGGAATTATAGCATTTAATTACTATATGCAATTTGCTATTATTTGCTTTATGATGATCAGATTCTGTTGTTAAAGATAATAGAAAACTTACATACATATGAGTTGGCAAGAAGGTCCTCTCCATCAGTTTATTTGCTGAGATGTTTCCTGACTATTCTGTACAGCTACATTATTTCTCAGTCCACAGTTTTGAAAACATTGCATTGAAAATATGATAATAACTCTTAAAACTATTTGTTTTTGTTTGATTTGTATGTTTGTGTATTTTATTTTCCAATCATGTTGAACTTAGGCCTATGAAGAAGCTCAGAAGCGTCTGAAGATGGCAGAAGAGGACAAGAAATTAATGGTAAGAACTTTACTCTCCCTCTTTGTCTAATTAAATTGCTGGATTGTGATTTAGGCTGCATCCACAGTGTAGAAATAATGGAGTCTGACACCACTTTAACTACCATGGCTCCATGTAGTTTTTGTAGTTTTGTGTGATCCACCAACATCCTTTGGGGGGAAAGGCTAAAGACCTTGTAAAACTACAAATCCCAGGCTTCCATAGGATGGCATTACAACACTTCAAGTGGTGTCAAATGACATTATTTCTACACTGTAGATGCATTCTACAATAAACATTTATTAAACAGATCGCTAAGTTAAATTGGAGACATGAGCAAAACAGTTAAAACTGTGCATATGCACATTCAAGCAAAGAGATTAGGCTCCAAAGGCTTTAACAAAACACCAACTAAAGCAAATATGTCAAACAATATGCAGACTTCTGACTCTGAAATCAGAGTCGGATACCAAGGGCCCACTGTAATATTTGACGGATTTTTTCAAAAATGTAATGCACTTTATTTATGTGGTGTACCTTCAAAGGTCATCTTGAGTGGTGGACAAACTACTGTACTTACCCAAAGCAAAAATTGTCCCATAGTGAGTCTTGATTAAAAATCTCTACAATAGGAGCACAATTGATCTAAAGTAGAAATTGTAAAATAATTCTTGCTGTTTTGGCTAACCAGTATTATGCCTTTCTGCCTGACAGATCCCAGAGTTACGTAAGCAGTCTCGCCGAGAGTATTTGGCCAAACGGGAAAAAGACAAGATAGAAGACTTGGAAGCGGAGATAGCAGATGAGGAATATCTGTTCTCTGAGCAGGAGCTCACAGCCTTGGAGCGACAGGAGCTGGAATACAAACGTAAAGTGCGTGACTTGGCAAAGCAGTACAAGCAAGCTGGAGAGCAGGAGAAGCTGGAGAAGAGCAATCGCTACTATATGCCTGAGGAAAGTCGCAGCAAGGTAGCAGTCGTGTGCGTGATCAAATCAGGATCCTGGTACCCTTTGAAGAATGATTAATTGCATGTATAATGAATGTGTTCTCCAGTTTAAGAATTTCAGACAGCAGGGTGGGGAAAGACATCTACCTAATACACTAGAGACCACTTTCGTTCATGGGCATTTTGGGCAGATAAATATAAAGATCTGCCTTGAAGGATCTTCCTTGCAAGGAAGGAGTGTGAAAGCAATTAAACAGAGCCTACATTGAGCAAAGGTTGGACTCCATAAGTTTTGTCCAACCCCTAGGTGGGAATGATGGGGGTTACAGTCAAACATCTGTGGAAAGTATTGTGTTTAGGAAAGCTGGACTAAATGATCTCCTGGCATGCTAAAGCCCATACTCGATGCATGTCACCACCAGGTCACCAGCAGCTGTAGGCAAACATGCTGCCTTTTGATCAAATTACCTTTGAGCATTTTCTGTGATGAAACTGGATATAGCAGTTCTTGGGATCATTTTGGGGATAAATGTCAGTGAAAGGAGTATTCAGATTCACCAGTACATAAGTTTGTTTGCAAGTTCATTGGCAGTTTGTTTAGGCATGTAGCCTGCTGTACTAGGCTGTGAATGTACCTTCAGTGCACTGATGCTTCCAAGGCACTGAGTTGCCAGCTGGAAAGGCTGCACCTCACCTCTTCTGGATTTGGCTTTTGTCCTGCAGAAAATCCCAGATCGTTATGAGGAACCCCAAACAGAGGATCACATGGCCCCACGCGATGAGCAGCGACGTTGGGAAGAAGACCACATAGGAGCAGCTGCTCTCCGTTTTGGGGCTCGGGATGCTGGTCAGCGCCATCCTCACAAAGATTATGAGTATGTCCTTGAGGATGATGAGATGATCCAGTTTGTGAATGCTGTGCAGATGCGAGGGACAGTTCAAAACAAGGTGAGTTCAGGCTGGGGCATGAGAGATAGGGCTTGGCAAGAGTACTAAAACACAATAGGCCTTCCTCGTCCACAGATTCTGCATGCACAGATTCAACCATCCACAGTTTGAAAATATATATATTTTAAATTCCAAAAAAGCAAACCTTGATTTTGCTATTTTGTATAAATTTTACTGCACCGTTGTATATAATGGGACTTGAGCATCCATGGACCTTGGTATCCACAAGAGGTCCTGAAACCAAACCTCAGTGGATACCAAGGAGCCACTGTAATGCAGATTAGCCAGTGACTGCCACTGAAATTGGATTCTTGGCCCACTGAAAGTGTTTCAACAAGTCTTCATTTATAATCTCTCTCAATCCTTAACATGCCAGTCTGTTCAGCATAAAAAAACAGGTGTGGGGGAGAAGGTGCTGCTAGTTTCACCCCCTTTTTCCTTCTTTTTTCAACCTGTCACTCCCTGCGTAGCAAAAGTAAAAGAAGTTCTCTTCAGCTGTCCAGAGAGCAAACAGGAAAGGGCTCACTGCTCTGAAGCTGCTGCCACACTGCAAAATTAATGCAGCTTGACACTGTTTTAACTGTCATGGCTTCATCCTATGAAATCCTGGGATTTATAGTTTGTTGTGACACCAAATTCTATAGCACAGGCTAAATATCTTGCAAAATTACAAATTCTAGAATTCTTAGCATTGAGCCTTGGTAGTTAAAACAATGTCAAACTGCATTAATTCTGCAGTATAGATGCACCTCAATATTGTTTTTAAAATTTTTAATTTTAACTTACTGTCCCCTGTCTTGAATATAGATTGGTCAGTAGACTAGATAAGCTAACATGTAAAATTCTACCATAAAGCTTTGATCATGCCCCAGATCTACTTATGGGGCTGTGTTTTCTCACTGATAGGATGTAAGTGTAGAATTCTAGAGTGGTTATGTTCCACTGAGGTAGCAAAATCACTACCACTTTCCTTTCTTTTCTCACTCAGTCCCAGGAGGAGAAGCCAGAGTTGTCAGAGGCTGAGCGCAAGAAGCTGTCCATCCAGGAGGTGCGCCGGAGCCTGCCCATCTTTCCCTACCGTGAAGACCTGCTTGCTGCCATTGCCGAACATCAGATACTCATAATTGAAGGGGAGACCGGCTCTGGCAAGACCACTCAGATTCCCCAGTACTTATGTGAAGAGGTAATTTGACATGGGTGAAGAGAAAGAGTCATTCTTGAGATTGAGGAGACTAATGATGGAGCTTGCTAGAAGGCACTCTTTGCTCTCCTGCTAACACCACCCCTGAATCCTGTTGTTGGTGTCAGCTAGAATAGACCCTTTGAATCAATCAGATTTACATAGATATCAACTCACCATTCAGCAATTGTTTCAGTAGCTCTGCTTTATTTGGTGACTAACCAGTAGGATCCCATGGGTTATGGGAGTACTGTGCCTTGTGTATCAGCAAGAATTGCAAGTCAACATGGTAATAAGACAGTAGACCATCTTGATCTTGGATTGGAGAGGGGTCCCATTCCCTAACAATAAGAAGGCCAGTTTCTTAGGAGTGTCGTCGCTCATTTTATTCTTTTCAGCCATGAAGGCTAGGTTGTTTCTTTTTAAATTGTTTTTTGTTTTGAGATGGTTAAATTGCCGAGTTACCAAATTCTGTGACAGGATGCACAGAATCTTGAGAACCATTTTGCTTAATATGTTGTAAAGCTTTTCCACTCCTGGTGTTAACCTAAACATCTTGACTTCTCTGTTCTTTCCACATTCCTAATATGTTGAGGATGTGGGTGTGGGCATTTCATCCAGTTGTATTTCCCTAAGCAGCAGCAACATTTCAGTCCCTAGACAAACATTCTGATACACTTAACAAGCCTGTGAGTACTGAGGACTTAGAATTTTCTTTCTTCCCAACAGGGCTACACAGAAAAAGGAATGAAGATTGGCTGCACCCAGCCCAGGCGAGTGGCGGCTATGAGTGTGGCTGCCCGTGTTTCCCAGGAAATGGGTGTCAAGCTTGGAAATGAAGTATGTGCTTGGAGAAGGCTGGGCGGGGTGTGGGGGGCAGGTATAAGAAGGAACATCATTCCCAGTCCTTGCAGCCAGCTACAACAGCTTGTAATCCCTGTAACACTATTTACTTATTTTATTTATATATTTTTGTTGTTGTTGTTGTTGTTGTTGTTGTGTGTGCCTTCAAGTCATTTCCAACTTATGGTGACCCTAAGGTGACTCTATCATAGGGGTTTCTTGGCATGTTTTTCCAGAGGGGGTTTGTCATTGCCATCCTCTGAGGTTGAGAGAGTGTGACTTATCTAAGATCACCCAATGAGTTTACATGGCTGAGCCACGATTTGAACTCTGGTCTCCAAAGTCACAGACCAACACTCAAGCCACTACACCACGCTGGTTCTTATTTACATGATGTCTTTCTCCTAAATTGGGCCCAAGCTGGCTCACAAAAAATGCTTAAATCCAATAACAACAACAAAATCATAGTTTTAAAACACAACTGAAACACCATGTTAATTTAACAAGCCAAAAATGTAAAATCCTTAAAAATACTCAGTTAAAAATATAAAAACCATTAGAAAACAACTACCAAAGCAAGTGCCCCAATAAAAAGCCTCCCTAGGCTCAATTGTGTGTTTAAAACCTGCATGAAAAGTAATTTTTTGCCTGCTGCTGAAAGGAGAGCAGGGAGGGGACCAGCCTGGACTGCAGTTCAGACCCTATATCTGTGTGGAAAGTTATTTTTGATCAAGGAGATTCCCTTGATCACAGAATAGCATGGCAATCTGTACCAGGAGCAAAGAAGAACAACTTTATTGGTATTATTCCAGAATTCATAAGCTTGCACGGTGACATTACAGATGATGAAAAATTCACATGTACCTTACAGAGATTCTCATGACTTCATTCAGTGTATGTGTCTAATAGGTGTTAATTACTAACAATCAACAATTGAGCATTCATTTTCCCTTAAGTCAGCTCATGTTGCTCAGATCTTGCAAAGAGAGATACATTTTATACTGGGAACTGTATTTCTGTCAGCTACACTGTTCAAGGTTGTTTTCCAGTAATCAAGAATTTGTAACATAGCTTCACTTTGGTTTGTTAGTAGTTTCAGGTTTGGAAGCAGAGAAAAGCAAATTTGTGGTTCTGGGAGAACCAATCTACCTTCTGACAATCTCAGAGATACCTGATCTACCCCTCTTAAACTCTACACTGTCCAGGTGCTGAAGTTAGCAATTCGATTAGGAGAAAGTTTTAATATTTTTCACTGCAGATTACTTGTGATCAGGAAGGTGCTCTGGTTTCTACTTCAGGAGCATCCATTGCGAAGCCTCTCTCTTTTGTCTTCACCAAGTGAGGTGAAGTGGTGGCAGGAAAAAGTAGTCTACCCAAATATCATTAAATATGTTTTGCTGGCATGTAAATGTTCATTCTCAAATACTGTAGCTAGGAAGGACATAATCTCCCCCTTTTGGAATATCTTGCAGGGAAGTGACAATAAACCTGAACTAGGAGGCAGCCGGGTTTTGTCCCTGAGGTCAGTTTTTCATGTGCCCATTCCACCACCTTCCCCACTTCTCTCTGTTCTTCATCTGAATATAGCTGGCTGCTCCACCATTTGTGGGTCAGACAGGCTGTTTCCTCATCCCATTTTCATGGAGGCTTGAATCCAATTTCCATTGATTTGAAAAAGGAACAAGAATATGCTTGGGTGCTCCTCTTCGCTTTGTGTCCCTTTGTGAACATATGGGTTTGAGGTGAATAGATTTGGCCAAAGATTTCTCTGCATATAAGGGCTTTGTGGTAACCTGTATCTAATATCAAGCCTTTCCCCAGGTGGGCTATAGCATCCGTTTTGAGGACTGCACCTCTGAGCGGACGGTGCTGAAGTACATGACTGATGGGATGCTGCTAAGGGAATTCCTGACTGAACCTGACCTGAGCAGCTACAGGTGAGCAACAATACCAGACTTCTCTGCATAGGTTTGAGTAGGTAGAAAAAGTACTTCTCTTTTTATATCAACCCACCATGGCCTTATCCTTGGAAACACACTTTCTGGCTTCCTGTCCTCTAGATTGGTTGAATCATCATGCATTGCTTCAGATGGGGCCAATCTGCTCCAGATCTGAATCAAGCTGATCCAACCCACTTTGGAATCTGAATTGATGTGAATCACTTTGGTTGCACAGTCCTAATAAGCTGTGTTGGTCGGTTAAAGGAGAGTTGTAAAATTGTCAGTTGTTCCAGAAATGTAAATTTAGATAAGGGCTGAATTCTGGCATCACTGCAAATAGTGCAGGCCAAAGCAAGGAATGGAAAGCTGTCAGAGAAGAACTTTAAATAGAATCCCTCCAGTTCCAAGAGTTGACCAGGTTAGTTTAACATGGTGCCCAGTGGGTAGCACTCTGGCTGTGGATTTGGGAGACTTAGGCGGGGTACAGACCGCCGCTTTGCAGCGGTCTGCCGCTGCCGCCGCCAGTAGGTCCGCGGGGGAGCCGGAGCCTTCACACGGCCCGACTCCCGCGCGGACCGAAAAAGAAGCTCCAAAATGGAGCTTCTTTTTAAGTCGCGTTTGCGACGTAGTGAGGCGCCAGGGGCGCACTCACTACGTCACAACGCCCGCGACGCGTACGGACGCTCAGCATCCGATACGTAAAGATGGCGGCGCCCGTATGAACAGGGCGCCGCCATCTTGTACGTATTCAATACGTACTAGGGTTAGGGGGGTGCGGAAGCCCTCCCTCCATAACTGTCATCTTTCGGCCGTTGAGGGAGAGAGCAGGCCGGCCCAGCGTCATCAGGGGCTGGCCTGAAGACAGAGCGCCCTCCCTCCATAACTGTCATCTTTC
>NC_056523.1:19776537-19811372 GCF_019175285.1 Sceloporus undulatus | reverse complement strand
TCCCTCCATAACTGTCATCTTTCGGCCCTTGAGGGAGAGAGCAGGCCAGCCCAGCGTCATCAGGGGCTGGCCTGAAGACGGAGCGCCCTCCCTCCATAACTGTCATCTTTCGGCCGTTGAGGGAGAGAGCAGGCCGGCCCAGCGTCATCAGGGGCTGGCCTGAAGATACAGTGTATCTTAATTGTAGATTTTTCTTGTACTGTTATATAATTTTCTTGTACACCGCTATGATCTATTTGGAATAGCGGTTTATAAATAAAACATATTATTATTATTATTATTTGGCGGTCTGTAAACCGCCATAGATGCAAAGCCCATTCCCAACGGCAGACTCTGGCCAAGATGCCACATCAAGCAGGAGGAGCGTTAATGCTCTACCCACATAATTTCATGTCCTCCCTGCCCCCAACCTGCTGCTACTTACCATTGGAAGGGATGAAGGGAGGAAGCAGTTCAGATGATGAAGAAACAGTTGCTCTGTGTTCAGAGGGAAGAAATGAGTGTGTGCTCAGAGATGAAGTGCACTCTCTTCCTTTCCTCTGAAGCCTAGATCAGCTGCACCTTCATCATCTGAATTGCTTCTCTCCCCTCCTCACAAGTAAGCAGATGCATCGGCAGCCCCTTATGATCTTGACAGTTGCCAGGTGGAAATTTTTGTTGGGGCTCAAAGACCTAGAGAATAAACCTCTGCACCTCTTCCCAAATGGGACATATGTATGTGCCCATATGCCATTGACAAGATGCCTTCCGCTGTGTCCAGCCTTCGGCAAGTCATTTTACTGGACTGCCTCCAGACTATCGCAATAAAGTTTGCAAAGTAACTCTGCAGATGAATAGAACTGCTGCAGTGGCAACTGTCAGTTGAGTGATAACAACCTTCCTGGACATTTCTCCTAGTGTCGTCATCATTGATGAGGCTCACGAGCGCACTTTGCACACAGACATCCTCTTTGGGCTGATCAAGGACATTGCTCGCTTCCGGCCTGAGCTGAAAGTGCTGATTGCCAGTGCAACCCTGGACACAGAGCGCTTCTCTACTTTCTTTGACGATGCTCCCATCTTCCGCATTCCTGGGCGCAGGTTCCCTGTTGACATCTTCTATACCAAGGTAAGCAGGGAGGAAGGACCTCAGAGTGACTGTGTGTGAGGAGGGGAGAGAGTGGGAGAGATGGAAAGAGAAAGGTGGGGCAGGAAATTGTGAGAAAAGCAGAGTCACAGGGAATCTGAGGGGAACAGTGGCCGTAAGAGAAGCATGAGAAACGTGGTGTTTTGTTGTTGTTTTTTGCATGCAGCATGATAACAGTTTTCCAAGAATGCAGATTTCTGTTCCCACCTATGCCTGTGTGGAACAGGAGGGACAGCAAGACTTGTTAATGTTGGAATAAACAGTAGGCAGGATCAGAAGTGTCAACATGGTGGTATGTCTCCCAAAGCTTTCCAGATTCCCCCGGCCAACATGAACAGTGAGGGATTTGGAGAGTGATTTACCAAAGCTCTGCTCATTCACTGCTCAGGGTTACAACATCTGGCACCTTCTCCATAGGTTATTTCTCCCTTTTGCTATGCATGAATCAGTGCCCTAAATATGAGCCTGGCTCATACTTAGGGTAAGTGTGAAGCTGCCTAAGTATGAAACAGGCTCATAGGTAGGACAAAAGGGAACAATAACCTATGGATCCCTTACTGACCATGCTGACTGGGAGGATTTGGGAAATTGTCATCCTAAAAGGCAAGTTTCCTGGGCTCTGTGAATGAATGTCTTGAACAAGGGATAGTGGAAAGCCATTGGGAGGCAGAGTTTGGCTGAACTTGTATGAGTCAATAGGAGATGATTTGATGGTTCTCCCTCCCTCTGATCCTTGTTTCCTAGGCCCCAGAGGCTGACTACCTGGAGGCATGCGTGGTGTCAGTGCTTCAGATCCATGTTACTCAGCCCCGAGGTGATATCCTTGTATTCCTCACTGGCCAGGTAAGTCACTGTGTATGCCACTCTGCCCTGTTTAAACTTTTGTTCCTTAAGGTACATGCAGCAGGCTTTAACTTCCATTCTTATTGGTAGGAAGAAATCGAGGCATGCTGCGAGATGTTGCAGGATCGCTGCCGTCGCTTGGGATCCAAAATAGCAGAACTGCTAGTCCTCCCAATCTATGCCAACCTCCCCTCTGACATGCAGGCCAAGATTTTTGAGCCAACTCCACCAGGAGCCAGGAAGGTAAGAACTACTTACATGGAGCAAGGAAAGAAGTGGTAACTGATTTGGTGCAGATCTGTGTTGTCTATTGGATAATCCTTTTTATACAGTCAGGGATGGGGGGCATTTGTGGCCCAAGGGTCAGATAACAATTTGGAAAGGCCACATTCCAGCAGAGGATGGAGATAAGGGCATCAGGTGGAATCAAAGAAAAGTGGATGGAGCAAGATGGAATTGGTACCAATTAGGGCATTTCTCCTGCAGACATAAACATGGTTTTGTTTTATGCATGCCTACTCAGGAATATGCTCAGTGCAGCCACTTTTGGGCATGCAAATCACAACTCCCAAGTAATAATTTCCAGGCTGCAAACCTCCAAGTAGGAAGTAACACTTGGAGCATTTAGAGGAGGGAAGACTGTGGAGACACTGGTGTTTGTTTGTTAAGTCCATGAAGGCCTATCCTGTCCACCATTTTGTTCTTAGTGGCTAGTCTGATGATCTTCAGAGAAAAGATGACTGAAGATGCCAGCCACAGATGCTGGCGAAATGTCAGGAATAAACTCTTCTGTAACATGGCCACATAGCCTGAAAAATATACCTCAAAAATATAAAGAGGTATAATGCCTCTGATACTAGAGGTGATATATAGCCTTGCTGACTGGTAGCCAGTGATGGCCCTAGCTTCTCTGCAGAACCTGACAGCTGTCTGGCACTATCATTGTGAGTGCAAGTTGCTCTGAGGTCAAAAGGAGGTGCCCAGTATTGATACCATGGGTGGACACCTTGTTCTAACTTCAGTGGTGGTGCCAGACAATGAACGGGGATTGTATGGGAAGTCAGCTGCCTGTCATGTGCTGTCACAGCCTAAAATCCACAGGAAAAGTGGGCAGGTGGTGGGAATTTGGGGGCAGAATATTTCAGTGGCACCCCAGAGATAACTGCAGGATCCAGGATAAAGCTGGCACCTTCTTCAGTCAAAGCACGTGCTCTGTCCCTCAGCTGTGACCCTTTTTTATAATGTTGTGTTAACTATGACAGAAGCAGCTGCTCTCCCCCTCCTCTCAATTCACAAATGCACCTCTCTTCCTTTCTCCAGGTTGTTGTGGCCACAAACATTGCAGAGACATCTCTGACCATAGATGGCATCATCTACGTGATTGATCCTGGTTTTTGCAAGCAGAAGAGCTACAACGCTCGCACAGGCATGGAGTCACTCATTGTTACTCCTTGCTCTCGGGTACACAGCTTCTGTACTTCTCAAAGTTTATCACTTCTCCTAGTTTTATTTGCTATAGTGTTCAGAATCTGAACATGTTCATGGCCATTTTTGTTTAATTATTGGTTTCCTCTTTTTCTTGTTGGTTTTTGTACTTTTGCAGGGAGCAGTTTAGTGGACTAAGAAAGAAATCTAGCCTGAAGATTGTTAAATACCAAAAGGGATGAAACATTGGATTTTAGCTGTACTAACATGTCATGCAGCATAAACTGAGTTACATAATGGAATCCTGTAGTACCTTTGAGACTGCGAAAAAATTATGCATGGAGTTATAAATGGTTTATAAAGCTGCAAAAATGTTACCTGTATTCTGTAACTCTACATAGTCTCTACATAGTGTCTGTAGAGCCCATAAATGGCATACAGTTATGAAAACGCTGTAGGATCACAGCTGCAAGTAGCTGCATAGAGTACATGGTGGCTCTCAGTATCCTCAGACAAGCAACAATAGAATTCTCTCTGGATAAACGTGTGTGGAGCATTTTGGTAAAACTAACTTAGAGAGCCTTCTGTAATTGTAACATACTGAATGCTGGAGAAAATTAGAATTTTCCAAATCCCACTTCTTGTGAATTTGATAGTATTCCTAAAGGTTTATGGGTGGCTTAGAGTGAAGGGTTTATGGTGTGTCTGTCCATGTGTTTCTCAGGGTTTATAGGATTTCAGTAGGTGCTGTATATACTATCAAGCCTGCCATTTCTACAGTAAGGGCTACATTCCTGTTTTATTAAACAAAACCAAGTATTCTTGGCTCATTTCCCTGATGTACTTGCTAGTCTTTGTAATAATTCTTACATCCACTCTTCAAATCTGGCAGGATAAAATACCCAGTTGTCAACTCCTTCTCTCCCACATACTACAAACGTTTCTTCTTTTTTTTCCCACCCCTCAGGCTTCTGCTAACCAGCGAGCAGGAAGAGCTGGCCGGGTGGCTGCAGGGAAATGCTTCCGTCTCTACACAGCCTGGGCCTACAAGAATGAGATGGAAGAAACCACAGTGCCAGAGATTCAGCGGACCAACTTGGGCAATGTGGTACTGCTTCTGAAGAGCTTGGGTATGTGGCTGGGGAAATTAGGATGGGGATGATCCTGAAAACTGTCTTTCCTGGATGGTAATAGGAACATTTCTAATAGCAAAGAAAGACTTTTTTAGAGTCTTACTTAAAATATATATGTAATGGCCAGAATGGGAAAAATCCATTGTCTGGTGTGGGAAATTGCCTGTAGGGAAGGTTAATGGAGGTATCCATCATGTCAAGGAAAAAAGAACATGGGTTATACAGTATATGAAATAAAACATGTATGTGAAAGTCAGGGTGACTCAGCAGAAGCCAATTGGGAACCACACAGGTGTAAATGGTAAAGCAATTAACAAGTCCTGAATGCCAAGGACAGAAATACAAAGTGAATAATTGGACACACCTGACAATTGTTAAGTGGTCAAGGCTGAGATGATGAAATCACTAATTGTAGGATGAACCAAGAGAACCAATGAGAATGATGTACACGCCTACTGGGTGGAAACAGACAACAGTGGGTGGTATCATGCATTGACTATAATAATGACTATGAATCCCAATGTATTTTGTGGGTTGTAGTAGTGGATAGTGAGGAGTAGAGTATTGTTGTGTTGGATAGTTTGGAGCTGTATATAGTAGAATAAAGTAGATCTTTTATACAAGACTACTGAGTTGTCTGGTGTCTTGGGTGAAGCTACAAGAACCAGCTGGATCCTGAAGAAGGGTGAAGACTTCTGTGGAAGCAAGAGTGAGAAGGCTTGGAGAGTTTGTCGGAGTCTTCAGCCTATTCTCTGTAACTCTTGCTAAGCTTTAACCACTGGCCAAAACTGGTCAGCGCGGTGCACAACCAGGTGGTGAGTTCGAGCCAGAGGTGAAGAGCTACAACTCCCATCATCCCCGACACATCAGACTTAGTTTTCCCATCTCATTCTCTTAGGCATCAATGATCTGATCCATTTCGACTTCATGGACCCACCACCCCACGAGACTTTGGTACTGGCACTAGAACAGCTTTATGCCCTGGGGGCCCTCAATCATCTTGGCGAGCTTACCAAGGTACAACTTCATGGGTTCCAGGCTGTATTCTCAGACAAAATTTCTTGTATAAAAAGCATGCTGTATTCTACTGTCCATCCAATCCTGAATGGGAATAGTGCTGGACACTGGAAAGAAGACAAATTTCATGAGGGTCTTCCAGTTACTCCCTACTTCCATGGGCTGAGGGATTTCATATCCTTGTCACCGATGGTATAGAATAGGATCTAAAGTTTAGAAATTTTACTTTTTTGGACTACCCTTTCTTGAATTGCCATTGGTCAATCTGGCCAGGGGAATCCAGGAGTGGTAGTCTGAAAACATAAAAAATAAAAATAATTTATTATAACGTCTCATTTCCCAGCACATTCTGTACAGAAGTTTGTAGAACTCTCCTGAGAGCGCCTTTAGAAATAGACTATTGGAATTTAATGGGAGATCCAGCGCTTCAGGTCATTGCTAAGACACAAATACTCCTGGGAGATTGAGGGCACAGCACTGTTTCTGAACCTAGACTATCCCACACAGTTATGTTGAGCATTAAAAATGGGAAACATGTATTGCCCTTGCTTCCTTGGAGGTGTGAAGGAAAGAATAAAAATGTGTTAATTAGAAATGCATTAAATATGAAGAGTATTTGATTCAAGAAGCACCTTTCTGCCATGTGCTTAGCAAAGCTTGAAAAGTAGGCATGCTGGGATATGTGGTGGGGTGATTTTTAAGAAGGAGGTTGCACATCAGTGTGTGAGATATCAGTCAGTCGCTTTGTATCCCACCTTTTTCCCAAGATGGAGACTCAAGGCAGCTTACAGAATAATAACCGATAAAATATGTATAATAAAACTACATATTTCTAAAAACATAGAAAATGTTAATAATATTAAACTGACTATAGAATTAAAACTAAACATAAACTGAAAACAGTCCAGTGCAAAAAGAGAAAATGTCTCCTGGAATAGAAAGGTCTTCACCTGACGACAAAAGGACAGCAAGGAGGGAGCCTGGAAGAGACTTCCAGGGTAGAAAAGCAACCCCAGAGAAGGCCCTCTATGGTCCTTCAAATATATTCCAGAAAAATTCACGTGTCATCTGCCAGTCATAATTTTAACAAGTACTACGAGGAAGAGTATTGTGACATCCAGTAGCTCCAAATATGTTTAAATCTTGAAACCCCAATGTATTTAAATCTTGAAAAAACCCAATGAAGACAATTAACATGGAAGGATGAAGGTCAGGAGGAGGGATTTCTCATCCCCAAGCAGGCCCAGGATCATTTGCCTCCTGGTGAGGATAAAATGTCAGGATGCAGTTGCTGCCCACGCAATGGAGATGAAGCCAGCTTTTGTGCCCAGTGCTTTATCCGGCGTTGTCTTCCTCTGTTCCTTATTTAGCTGGGCCGGAAGATGGCGGAGCTTCCTGTGGATCCCATGCTGTCCAAGATGATCCTGGCTTCAGAACAGTGAGTCCCTGTTCTCTGCCTTCCTGGGTCTTTTTCAAGACAGTTAATTATGTGCTTAGCCTTGTTAAGTTCAGTAATCACGGGTGAAACTTGTGACCTCTGCTCCTTTCCTCATTGCTTTGTTCAGTTTCTTACTCATTTTATTACAGTCTTCCCAAGAAATGTAGGAGGGCTCAAAAACTTGATTGAGCTATTAGACAACTTTGCAAAACATTTAGATCCATTTGAGATTATTTTTTTCATATGTTCTGTATTAGAAAATGTAATATATATATTATTATAATCTATTTATCTGTTATCCAGTTGGGAGAGCTGAGAGACTGATTTTGCACATACAATATAGAACACTCTTTAATAATAAAATTTCCCAATCAGGAAATCATGGGTAAAATCATGGATAAAAATGTATTGATTAAAAAACACCCATATATTTTTTAAAAATTGTCTGGCATCTTGTTCAGTAAATTGTAAGCCAGACTTAGGATCTTGTTCACTGCTGATGATTCATGTTTGTGATCATTAAGGACCAAATGTGATCCCTAGTCTTTTCAGAGAAATGATTATTTCTCTGAAGACATTGCAGATCAGGGCACTGGGAAATGATGTTTGCAGCACTCTCCTGGTCACAGACTACACTGGGTCTCTCCAGCTGCTTGCCTCAGTGTGCCCCCTACTAGCAGAGCACTGCAGACATCATGCCCCAGCACTCTGATCTGCAGAGCTTCAGAAACTCTGTAGTTGGGGTGGTAAGATACGTTTTTTGAATAATGGCATCATCAGAGGTAAGTATAAGAACAGAACGTCATCATCATAGTTATGTCTTCCAGTGCAGGATCTCTTCATTTCAGCAATTACATTTTAAATATTATGCATACAGTGAGCCTTTGGTATCTGCTGGGGTTTGGTTCCAGTACTCTCCGTGAATATCAAAATCTGTGGATGTTCAAGACCCATTAAATAAAATGGCATAGTAAAATGGGAAAATCAAGGTTTGCTTTTTGGAAGTTATATATTTTCAAATATAGTCAAACTGCAGGTGGTTGAATCTGTGGATAAAGAATCTATGGATATAGAGGGCTGACTGTACAGTGGAACCTTGGTATCCATGGGGGGGGGGGGTCTGTTTTTGACCACCCCCCTGCTCCCCCACAGATACCAAAATCCGCAGATGCCCAAGCCCGCATTGTCCCCAGTGGCAGCGTGTGCATGCAGCCACACTGCCATTAGGGACAACAGGACTTCAGGAGAAGTCCTGTTGTCCCTAATTGTGGCATGGCCGCGTGCACATGCCACCGCTGGGGACAATACAGGCTTGCCATCTCCTGATGTTCAGATCTGTGAATGGCAAGTCTGCAAATACCGAGGTCCAACTGTATTTTGTTTCTAGAAAAGTTTATATAAAATGATAATATTAACCCCTTGTCAGTTAACATTTTTTAGATATGTTTAAACAGATTTGTTTTGGAAAATATGGACTGTACCAATGGGAAAACCTGATCTAATAGGACAAATTTTAATTCAGTCTGTTTTTCTTTACACATTCCACAGACTGACTGTCCTTCTGTTGCTTTTGCCTTCCAGTTCCTCTGTTCCTCACCTTAAAGTAGTTTTCACTCACTGGCTGCTTTTCAGTGCTGGGCTCATGGCTTGTATCCAAGCTGTTCTTTTTTCTTTCTTTTTTTCCTGCTTCCACCTTGCCAAGACTAATTCTTCTCACTTTCTTTGGTGGAATTCTCCAGGTACAAGTGTTCAGAGCAGATCCTCACTATCGCTGCCATGCTTTCAGTCAACAATGCCATTTTCTATCGGCCCAAGGACAAAGTAGTCCATGCAGACAATGCCCGCATGAATTTCTTCCTGCCTGGTGGAGACCACCTTGTTCTTCTCAATGTTTACAGTCAGGTATGGACGGTACTTCCTGGTCAGGGAAGTTTGGAAATGGGATCAGGCATAAGAGGGACAGAGTCTTTCAGTCATCAGTTTCTGTGAAACTTTAGGCTACTTCAAGAAAAGAGCTTCACTGACAAATTTAACTGAGATGCTATGGTGGTTTTCTACATCAGGATGCTTAATTGTGTGCTGACTTTTTTATTAATGGAACTTTCATATCACTGATTAGACAAATATTCAATTGGTATTGCTAGAGCATGGATTTAATCCTTGAGGCAGGATTGTTTAGATAAATAATAATAATAAAATGTTTATTTATATACCGCCCTATCAAATACCAGGGCGGTGTACAACATCAATACAATACATAATACATAATTAATACAGATTAAAAACACAATTCTGCCAGCGGCCACACTGGCAGGGGGAGGATCAAAGCATAGTCGGGGTAGGTGTTAGGAGAATGCCTGCTCAAATAGTAGGGTCTTCAATCCTTTCCTGAATTGGGCTAAGGAGGCGACAGCACGGAGCTCGACTGGTAGCGAGTTCCAGAGGTTAGGGGCCAAGATGGTAAAGGCCTTCTTTGATGTAGATATTAACCTTGCCTCTGGCACACTTAAACGCAACTGTCCAGATGATCTGAGTGTGCGGGGCGGAATATATGGGGAGAGGCGGTCCTCTAGATACCCTGGGCCCAAGCCATTTAGGGCTTTATAGGTAATAACCAACACCTTGTATTGCGCCCGGAAGCGAATAGGCAGCCAATGGAGATCTTTGAGCACTGGTGTTATGTGACTGGCCCTGGACGTGCCAGTGATCAGTCGTGCTGCCATGTTCTGCACTAATTGTAGCTTCCGGGAATGGTACAAGGGTTGCCCCATGTAGAGCGCGTTGCAGAAATCCAAACGAGAGGTTACCAGAGCATGTACAACCGTTTCAAGGTTCCTCCGGTCCAGGTAGGGATGCAGTTGGCGTATCCGCCGAAGCTGATAACAAGCACTCCTGACTGTCGCGTCCACCTGAGATGTAAGATGGAGCGACGAGTCAAGGAGCACCCCCCAAACTACGTACAGAGTCCTTCACGGGGAGCGTGACCCCGTTCAGAACAGGTGGAACCACCGCCATCCCTGGGCCAGGGGAACCTATCACTAGTACTTCCGTTTTCTCTGGATTCAGGCTGAGTCTGTTTTCCCTCATCCAATCCATTACCGACTCCAGGCAGACCACGAGAGGAGAGAAGCCAACCCCGGTCACTGCATCAGTCGGGGACATAGAGAAGACTATTTGGGTGTCATCAGCGTACTGATAACACCGCGCCCCATGTCTCCGGATGATCTCTCCCAGCGGTTTCATGTAAATGTTGAAGAGCATGGGAGACAGAATGGCCCCTTGAGGGACCCCAGATGTTAGGGGCCTCTCATCGGAGCACACGTCTCCCAGCTGCACCATCTGGGACCTCCCAGAGAGGTAGGATCGGAACCACTGGAGCGCAGTGCCCCCGATTCCAACCTCTGCCAGGCGCCCCAGAAGGATACCATGGTCTATGGTATCGAAAGCCGCTGAGATGTCCAAGAGCACTAACAGGGACACGCTTCCCCTGTCAATGCCCAGACGGAGATCATCGACCAAGGCGACCATGGCCGTCTCAACCCCGTAGCCCACCCGAAAGCCGGTTTGAAATGGATCAAGATACTCAGTTTCCTCCAGGATCGATTGAAGCTGGATTGCAACCGCCCTCTCGATCACCTTTCCCAAAAATGGCAATAGCGAAACAGGCCGATAATTATTATGCAACAGGGGGTCGAGGGAAGGCTTTTTCAGCAGAGATTTTACAATGGCCAATTTTAAGCTGGATGGAAATTGTCCTTCCCCCATAGATGTATTTATAATCCGATGCAGTAAAGAAATTACTGCCGGGCCCCCCTGAGCCGCTAGCCATGAGGGACAGGGATCGAGAGAGCAGGTCGTCTTCCGAACACTTCCAAGAATCCTATCCACATCCTCAGTACTCACAGACTCAAACTGATCCAGTCTAATCGAGTCCACGGAAGCTCTGGATACCTCTGTTCTAGGTTCTGCTCTAATACTGGGTTCAAGACCTTCGCTTATCCGAGAGATTTTATCCGCGAAGAAGTTGTTAAATTGGTCACAGCAGGCCTTGGTTGGTTCAAGGATCTGGTTCAGGGTAGGAGGTAGCTGAGTCAGCTCTCTCACAACCCTGAACAGCTCTGCCGGACGCGACTCCGCGGACGCGATACGTGCATCATAGAACGAGTTCTTAGCTGCACGCATCGCCTCTCCGTAGTCGTCCAACAGACGATCTAGGAGAGTCTGGTCGGATAAGCGCTGGTGTTTCCTCCAGCGCTGCTCTATCCGTCGCAGAACCCGCTTCCTAGCCCGGAGATCTTCCGTGTACCAGGGCTTTCTCTTGGAAGCAGGCCTGAGAGGGCGCTTGGGAGCGATACTGTATATAGCCCTGGAGAGATCAGTGTCCCAGGTGTTGGTCAGGGCATCAACAGTATCGCTGTCATTTCCAACCATATAACCCTCTAGGGCTTCTTGGAACCTACTGGGTTCCATCAGCCTTCGAGGGTGGACCATTCGAATAGGTCCACCACCCCCGGGAGGGATCTGGGTAGAAGCCTTGATCTTTGCCTCCACCAGGAAATGATCCGTCCATGACAGGGGGGAAATATTAGATATTTCCGCCCACGGATTTTCCATCTCTGAACAAAAGACCAAATCAAGTGTATTACCCGCAGAATGCGTAGGACCCGTAACCAGCTGGGACAGGCCCATGGCCGCCATGGTCTCCATGAATTCCCGAGCCGCACCGGATGGAACATAGTTGGCCGCGAAGGGGATGTTGAAGTCGCCCAGGACAAGTAGCCTGGGCGTTTCCAACAGCAGCTCCGAGACCAACTGTGTCAGCTCGTTAAGGGAGTCTGTTAGCGCACGGGGTGGCCGGTACACCAACAAAATCCCTAGACTGTCCCTAGCCTTCAGGGTCAAGTAAATACACTCGATATAGGAAGTTTGACGGAGATGGTTCCTGGTTAAAGACAAGGTGGACTTATAGACCAAGGCAACACCCCCCCCCCCCGCCCACCTAACCTGGTCTGGTCCTTAACTGAGTACCCGGCTGGCAGGGCCTGAGCCCACACTGCTTCCCCTTCAGGCCCTAGCCAGGTCTCAGTAATGCAAGCCAGATCACAGATGTTGTCCTCAAGTAGATTGTAAATTATGTGGGACTTGTTTTTAATGGATCTGGCATTGCATAGGAGCAGAGACAGGGTTTGTGGCATGGTTGGAAAGATCCTCAGGTCCTTTTGGTTAGGAGAGGGACAGGAAGGAGAGATAGATATTAAGCATCAATCCCGCCTTCCCCTGGAACGCTGGTCCAATCTCCTACCGCCGTATCTCTCCCTGCCCTGCACAACCTCAATAGGAGCCCCGCTTATCTCTAGAGGTTCACCCTCTGCCTCCCCAGCCAAACTGCACACCCCTTCCATATCTTCCTCCTCCCTCCATAATGCAGCAATGATGGACGGGAGATGGCACAATCATTCCCTGCTGCTATTAAGACTCTCTGCCCCAATAAATAAATAAGAGTCCTCAAGTCCTCCTCCGCAGGGCGCTTCCCGGTGGTGCGGGGACTGGTGCTGGCGTTCCTTCAGGGGCCGGCAGGCCGGCCTTAAGGAGAAGCCGTTCCCACCAACTCCTCCCCCTTCCAAACGCCGCAGCCGGCGGCTCAGAGTCCTCCTCCGCAGGGCGCTTCCCGGTGCGGTGTAGTGGTTTGAATGTGGGACTATGACTCTGGAGACCAGTGTTCGATTCCCAGCATGGCTATGAAACTCACTGAGTGGCCTTGGGCAAGTAGTACACCCTCAGCCTCAGGGAAAGGTACTGACAAACCCCCTCCGAACAAACCCCACAATAGAATCGCCTTAGGGTCACCATAAGTCAAAAATGACTTGAAGGCACACAACACACACATACACATTGAAACATAACTTGTCACAAGCAATCTAGTGCATAGTCTTAATGAATGAAATGTTATGTAGGATTTCTGCTTTCAGATTTTGAGGGCATTGCTTAGTCTTCTCCTGTGGAAATTCTCATTGACTCACAGTGGGGTGAAACATGGATTTCAATATTCTTTCAGAAGCTTTGGCTACACACACATGCACACACACACATTCTAACTTAGGGTAACTGGGTAAGTTTGGAACCAAAGGATAGGGGATTTTACTTTCACCTTCAGTGACAACTTTTCAGCCAGTCATTGAAGGAATGTGGTCTGTTCATTGTGCTATCTTGCCCTCACTAGTAAAGTTACTCCAGGCTATTGGTGCCTGGCTTTTCCATGCCCTCATGTTACAAGCAGCTTCAGGAGATGACAGTGCTCTCTATTGGTGACAGGATGTGACTGCAACCTTTTCTTAGGGTGAGGACAATTTTGGTGGTGGTGCCAAGCCATTGATGGTACTCAACATTGTGGCTGTAGTCAGGTCAGTGGGTATGTGGAATGGTCTAGTGCTGTGACGGCAAACCTATGGCAGGTGTGCCAGAGATGGCACGTGGAGGGCTGAGGCAAGGAGGAAGAGGTGCATGCCTGTTTCTCCTCCTTTCTGGCTGTCCCAGGCCTTCAGCTGTCTCTCCAGAGAGTGCTGAAGGCTGGGGATGGCATGGGGGGGGGAAGAACAGGCGCGGGCTTCCTCCTCCTTCCTGACCTCCCTGGCTTCAAACTGCCTCTCTGGAGGCCCTGAAGGCAAGGGATGACACGGAGGGAGGAGGACGAACAGGCACACACCTCTTCCTTCTCCTTCCCGACCCTCCCCAGCCTCATGCTGCCTCTCTGGAAGCATCTGAAGGCCAGAGATAGTGCGGCGGAAGAGGAGGAACAGGCACATGCCTCCTCCTCTCCCCCCGCCTCCCCCTCTCCGGGCCTTCAGCCTGGAGGGGCAGCTGTTGGCCCAGGGGGGCAAGAGGGGAAGAAGTCCTGCTCCCGAGGGCGGAAGCCCAACCCCCGGAGGGTGGAAGCCCCCAGCACTGTGTAACACTCAGTGCCGGAAGACCATTTAGTTTGGGCACTCAGCCCCTAAAAGATTTGCCATCACTGGTCTAGAGATTGCTCAAAATCTGTGACTTGGTCTGAACCTGCCCTTCTTCTATCTCTCAGTGGGTGGAGTGTGGTTACTCCATGCAGTGGTGCTATGAGAACTTCATCCAGTTCCGCTCCATGAGACGAGCCAGGGATGTGCGAGAACAGCTGGAAGGGTTAATGGAACGCATTGAAGTGGACATAACTTCCAGTGAGGGAGACTACATCCCAGTCCGTAAGGTACAAACACCTTTTTTCTGTCACTGGTCTTGGTGTAAAAAGCATGGTGGGAATGTTTTAAGAACATTCCACTCCTGTGTTCATTCTTCGCAGTGTGGAATCTGCAATTCTGATTTTCTGTATAAGGGCAGATGAACAGGTGATCTGCCTCATAGCTGCAGATGGAGCCTTCTGAATATTTATCTGTTTATCCTATTTGGCCTTTTGGCAATAAAAAGAGCTCCCATAGTAGTTTGGATTAAAAAAAACACATGAATGTAAGAAAAATAAATGTGATGGGTTGGAGTCAAATTTAGTTATGCTGAGAGCAGGCTCATTAAAAGAAATAGGGCACGTTAATAATGACTACCTAAAGTGCTACCAATTTTAGTGAGATATGCTAAGAGAATCATTGTGAGTTTAGCCAGAAAAATAGTCTTTTCATAATCCCATCTGCGCTGGGAGAACACTGGAAAAAGAGTCCATTGTATAACTTCTCATAGTAATTGATCAGTTCAGATAGCAGCAACTAATTTGACTCTTTGTGCTCATTCCTGCTATCTGTCCATAGGCCATTACTGCGGGTTTCTTCTATCACACAGCTCGCCTAACCCGCAGCGGTTACAAGACAGTCAAGCACCAACAAACAGTGTTTGTCCATCCAAACAGTTCCCTTTTTGAAGAACAACCACGCTGGCTCATCTATCATGAATTGGTCTTTACAACTAAAGAATTCATGAGACAGGTTAGTATTGTGGTCTTTAGAGGGTCTTCAGAGCAAAAAATGACACTCGTTTTGGAACACTACAACCAGACCCTACCATAGTTATCAGGTATAGACAGGGTTTTGGGATATAGCATTGCAGTGGAGAAGAAATCAGTGTTGTGCAGGGTAATTATAGCTCCGTTGTAGACCGCATATTTGGCAGAGAGGTCCAAGGGCTGCGCTTTTCATTAGGCAGAGTGAGGTACCTCCTCAGATAGCAGAATAGAAAGGACAGCAAATTGCTTTGCCATCCAGAACGCTTTGTTGATGCAGGCACTGTGGCTTTCCAGAGTGGGCTTTGCTGAGTTCTGGAGAGATTCACTGGACAATGCTATAGCAGGGAAATAGTCAGCAGCTCCTCAGAGGAGCCTGAGCTCCAAATGCTGGCAGTGGCATGGGCTTTCTTTCAGAGCACCACGCGCACAAACCTGCCTCTGAAGAAATGCCCTTCTGAACTAGGCATTTGGACATGTCTGGGTCCGTGGAGAGGAGGACTGGCCGCTTTATGCTGCTGATTCTGTTCTCCATGGAGGGTGGACAGTGGAGTGTGTGGGGAAGATGTACTGACAGGAAGGAAAGCAGCAGCATTTCTTTGTCACGCTTCACTTTGTGCTGCTGCTAAGAGGTCTTGCATTCAATTCCTGAGACTTAGGGGCAAAATAGATTGCCCAAAGGGGAGGCAGCTTGAAGCCGCCCCTGAGAAAGCTGGATTGGGGCCATGGCAACCACACACTGTGGCGCCAATCCACCCTTTTGCCAGCCCAAAAAGAAGTGGCAAATAGCAAAATTTGATCTGAGGGAATCTCAATTGGGCCCCCCTCTGTGCTCTCTTTCTGCCAGCAAGCAAATACCTTTTTTATTCAGGTAGGTCTTTGGCTCGCAACTTAATTGGTAGACGGGTTTTGTAATGGAGTTTTTAAGTCGTTTGTCTTTTTCATTGTTTTATAATATGATTTAAACCTTTTTAAATTTAGTGTTTTTAGTATTTTCTATCAAATAAGCTTGAGTTGTACTTGAATATCTTGTAAGCCACCTTGGGTCCAATACTGGGAGAAAAGTGGGATATTTAAATAAATTTTAAAAAATGCCTTTTGTTAGGCTCACAGTAGTCTTTCTCTTTCCTGCAGGTCATAGAAATTGACAGCACATGGCTCCTGGAGGTGGCCCCTCACTACTACAAGGCCAAGGAATTAGAAGATGCTTCTACCAAGAAACTTCCCAAGAAAGTAGGGAAAACACGAGAGGAGCTTGGATAAGGCAGGAGCGGAAATCTTGTCTCCCATTCACTTTGTGCTATATTGGCACATTCACCCCAGGACTTCTCCACCCCCTCGATATTTGTATAGTTTTGATGTCATCTGAGACATGAAATAAAACATTTTTACAAACTCTTCTGATTCATTTCCTTCCTGTCTCATCCTTGACAAATCTGGCCTAATTGAAAGAAGAAAAGGAAGAAAGGCATCTTTAAAAAAAATACATGACTACTTGCCTTTGGCACTTTTAAGTCATTACAGTTTTTTTTTTTCTTTTAATGGTGAATGGTTGTATTAATACTAGTAAGACTTGTGCTTTCTATTGGAAAGGTAAAATGTACATGCATTCTTTGTTGCTTAGCCCTAAATGTTTCAGGACAGGTTCTGCTTAAGGAAAGAACCACCCATATATGTGAGTCACAGAGACCACAAAGAACATAGAATCATAAAGTTGGAAGACACAAAGGCCATCCAGTCCAACCCCCCTTTCATGCAGGAACTCAAAGCTTGTGATATCTCAATTGTTCTGAGGTCTATCAAAACAAATATCATGCAATGGTAACATGTGGTACTGTGAAATAACAGCACCATGCACTCCTCTTGCACTCAATAGGGTTAATCAGTATGCAAAAGGATCTTGTAATACCTTTGAGGATAACATACATCTGAAGAAATAGGCTTACGTCTTCAAAAGCCCATGCTACCAACTTTTGAGTTACGTCTCTAAGGTGCTACAAGATCCCTTTGCATACGGAATTTTCCTGACCAACACAGCTAGGTCTTTAAATTCTATCTCAATAGGGTTACATTTACGCAAAGCTTTGTTTATGCTTGCAGACTGAACGTCAATCATACATACATTCTTCTGTATGTACTAAGGGTATGTACAGGACTAGAAGGTCTTCCATATCTCCCCCACATCCTACTTGCAATTGTGGCAAGGAACGCAACTGGTACAGTACTTCTGTTAGTCAGACCCCCAACATCTGAGAAGATGCAAAGGAGGCAGGACAGGCTGTGGACCCACAGACTCCAAAGCCACACCATTTCCAACATGCTACTGCAAGACAATGGATTCAGCCCTGTTACTGCTTAGTTTATTTTCCTCAACTGGAAGCAATACTGAAGGAAACAAGTTTAATTAAATGAAAGCTTGGGTACTTAAAAATTCTGCACTCAGCACCACTTTCTGTGCTCCCCCCTGTATAACACCAGGTCTCCTTACATTTTCCATAATTTGATACTAATTGCTAGGGAATTTTTTCTTGTACATTCAATTGTGTTAGATAGTGTGCAAGCTGTAAAAGAAGGTAGAGTTCTTCGAACAACGCGAATTGTCTCTTCAGATAATTCATTCTGAGATTGGTTTGTCTGCAGTAGCTACCTAATTTTTCCAACCGCTGGAATTAGCTGCTTCCCTTTAAAAAATGAAAGATTTATGACAGAAAAAATGGCATCATGCTGCAACCACATTCTGCTCCTTCAGCAGTCTCTTTTCATTGCTTTTAAAAGGATAACCAATTGTGGCTCTCCAGGGCCGTAGTCCTTCAATTTCTGGACAGGAATTTAGCATTATAACTTCCTAGTTTTTACAAGCAGTTCACAGAGTTGGAAGATGCTTTCATGAATGATAATTTAAAAATTCATAATACTCTCCCATGTCCCACTCATAATCAGTTGTAATTTAGAAAGAAAAAAACATTCCCTCCTTCTATCTCATATCCCATTTTTCAGGCTGCCAACATTTTGTCCACTATCTGCTAGCAGGTGAAAGGTTTTATAAAATGAGGCCTTTCCTGTTAAGCAGCAGTACAGTGGTATCCCGGGATACGAATGCGCCGCCTTACGAAATTTCCGGGTTACGAAAAAAATCCATTTAAAAAAACTGTTCCGGGTTACGAAGGTTTTTTCGGGTTACGGAAAAAAAATTGGTGCTTTTCGGCGCTATTTCGCACGAAATCGCGGCTTTTCCCCATTAGCGCCTATGGCTTTTTCGGCTTACGAAGCATTTCGGGTTACGAAAGCGGCGGTGGAACGAATTAAATTCGTAACCCGGGGTACCACTGTAATATGTTAGCTGAGCGTTAACCTTGTGCTTCCTTATAGCAGTTGAAATCCAATGCATTACTTGAGAGTACTGCTGGTTCACTCAGTCTATTCAACATAAATCTTTCTTTTTTTATTATATACATATTAAATTACAACCATCTTTACAGCACTTGCTGGTGCAATTGACAGCAGCAACATGAGGCAAAGCCCACACTATGTATACAAAGGCAACATGGATACACAATTAACTGCTAGTGGCATTCTCCTTGCCACACCTGGCAATGTGGTAGGTTAGCTGTGACAGATACTCGGAAGAGGACAAGATAGCATTGGACTTCAGCTCTCTCTACAGCCTATTGGTGCTTCCTGCTCTTTGCTAGACAATGCTGAGAAAAATAGTAGAAGTGATGGCCTCTCATCTGACAGCCCGAGGCCCAATAAGGACGCAAGTACAACTTTCTTCAGCTTGTTCATGAGAGGCTGGGATGGCATCAGCTGAAAGGAAAGAAAGCCCAATGTTAGTCTGGTAGATGAGCAGAAAGCACTTCACCTTTTGTTAAGGCCCAAGTAAGCTTGAACAAATTGGGGAATATGTCACCACCTCCCCTGAAATAGTATGTATGCACTGAAACTCACCTTGCTTACCCTGTGACATTTAATTAACCCTTCTGAATTGAGAAAGAAAGTGGAATAGGCATCATAGGTTCTGGAAGGGGAATTTTAAAAAGACAAAATGTTAGGCAAATGACCATTTTAGTGACTTCAAACTATTAGAGCTATCCAATATAAAAGCTGACTATCTTACTACATTTTAAAGGCTTGAGCCATGTCTACTGACACCATAACCCAATGACTTGAATACACTAATTTCATTAGAATTATCTGTGGCTGTTTAACCCTAGCCATGACAAGCCTGTCCAAGAACAGTAGAGTGTTTACAGAAAGCAGGCCTGATCTAAAATATTCTCAAACCTTTGCACTTTTCTACAAAGAAATGAGAATCAGAGATCAGTTCAATTCTAGTTCCATTTCAGTTCAAGACAGAAGCACCACTTATAAGAAGGAGGTAAGGCATCAGAAGGACTTTTCTCTGGGGTTGCTCATGCTTAAGAGAGAGCATAGTATCACATGAGATGCCTCACCTGTAAAGCTCACTCTTGTCCTTCTTGTAGAAGCGGAGGAAAAGAACATGGAACGGCAGCCCTGTAATCCGCCACCGGGCTTGTATGCTCCAGTTCTCTGGGTGCTGTGTCACGTTTAGTACTTCCATGCGCAAATCAGCAAAATAGTTCCAGGCCACAAAGCGGCAAAAGGTCAGTGCCATTTGGTACATGGGTCGGCCACTGGCAGTGGAGGTGGAAAGGGGGAAAGATAACAAACCATTAGGTTCAGATGGGAAATTGTTGTACATCATCAACATGGCAGAATCCCTCATCTCTCTCTAAAATAATATATGCAAACGCAAATATGCACGAGTACACACACACACACACACCCCACAACATTATGCAATAATCTCACCATGGATTTCTACCATACACAGGTCCATTCCCTATGTTCACACACCATATTGTCTCCCCATCCCTCCAGACAGAGAATGTTATACATCTCCCATCCCAGTCAAAGCAGGCGGTTCATAATACTACCTCAAGTTGCATGCCATACTTTCAGCTTCCTTTTTTACCCTCTCTTCACAAGACAGCTTATGGTCTCATCCACCAACCCACAGCAAATTTCCCCTATCTAGAGCTTGTCAGGATAATGAAAAAATATTTATTGTTTAAAGTACTTATGTGCCACCTTCCATGCCAAGCCTTGTTAAGCCACTGATAACCAATAATTAGCTTCTATAGAGAGCCAGCGTGGTGTAGTGGTTAAAGTGTTGGACTATGACTCTGGAGACCATGGTTTGATTCTCAGCTTGGCCATCAAACCCACTAGGTGACCTTGGCCAAGTCACACATTCTCAGCGTCAAGCGAAGGCAATGGTAAACCTTTTCTGAATAAATCTTAACAAGAAAACTCCATGACAGGGTAACCTTAGGATTGGCATAAGTCAGAAATGACTTGAAGGCACAAAACAACAAACAACATCAAGGTGGGCAATTTCAGAGGGTGTGAGGGGCAATTCTCACCCTAGACCCTCCTGGCAGGCAACTGTTCACTCCCAAAAAACAAGCCAGCATGTGGATGAAAACCAAATTAAGACTTACTTCTATTTCTGACTGATGTTGGGGCTTAGTATGTAACATCTGGACAGGTATATAAGATGTCCAGAAAGGAAGAAAAGGGTCAAGATGGAGAGAAGTGAGAAACAGGTTAGGATGAGATTGAAAATATATATATAAAACACAAAAGGTCAGATAGGGCACTAGCCTACACCTGTGATTGGTCCTGCTTTGCAAAAATGTGGATAAGGGCAATGACACATGCTGCCTCTGGAATCCCTAGGGTATTCAATAGCTAGACATGAGAGGCCCCCCCCCATAGGGGGAGGAAAACCTCTGTGAGCTTAAAGTGACTGTTCCCTTGTATATACTTTAAAGACTCTACCAAACCTTTTCGCTTCATCAAGGAGCAATGATGGCTTTTGGAGTCCTTGTTAGCAACATGGCCAAAATATTAACAGTTCTCCAGTGACACAAAGCAGATATTTTCTGACTCCCATCACCAGAACTTACCGTGTTCTCAGATGTAGAATTTCATTGATGAACTCTACATCCTGGGAATAGATTTCATAGTCATGTGTCTTCAGGAAGAAGCCTGGTAACTGGTGTGAATGGGGGCGGGGGGGGGGGGACAAGAAGAATAATGAACAATGTGAGATTCCTGCCCAAAGCTTCCTCTGATAAGAAACATGGATGCCCTCTGCCCTGTTAATCTGAAACAAAGTCAACATTTCAGTTTTCAGTGTAGAAAGTGAAGTTTCAGAATGTGGTACAGTATTTTGATTTAATTCTCAGTTTTAGATGTATACATTTAAATAAGGAAATGACTAAGATCCCAAGAGACTCATGTATGGGACTTTTACTAAATCTTGGATGCGGCACCAGAATTTCCTGACCCTGAGTCACCCCAAGATTTAGTTTTGCCTTAAATTCTAGGGTAAGAAAGAAGGATCTCATTGCAGGAAAAGTGAACTTCCTCCTTTCTCTTGTGCACATACATACACACAAACTCTGCGTGCAGCCCTAGGTGTAGCTGCCACCACCTCATCTCTTCTGGTATATCTCAACACTGGCAAGTCCCACCTCTTTTCTCTTTTAGGCAAATAGAGCAGTTACTGCAAGTGAAGTGAATTGTCTCAATTCCCACACCAGCAAAGAAGCAAAACAAAAAACAACCCCCCCCCTCCAAACCAAGCTTTGAAAATACTCTCCACAACTGGAAAAACCTAAACTTTGTTTTCAAATTTTAGAGCAATGTGTTTATTAATAATTCTATCCAATCTTTACAAAATATAAAGCAGCTAATGCACACCCCACAACTCCAGTTTTGTATCTGGTAGCAATTCTCCAAGATCTCAAGCCAAAGGCCTTTACCAACTCATTATTATCTGATCCTTTTAACCTGAGATGCCAAGGGCCCATTACAAACGGGCCTTTGTGGCGCCCCCGTCACGTGCTAGGGGTTGGCCGAGAACCTAGCGTCCATGCCGGCCTCACCCCTAGCACGTGATGGGGGCGTAATAATGGTGGCACCCGACACACGGGCGCCACCATTTTGACGTATCGGACGCACAGCGTCCGCACGTGGCGCGCCGGATGTGACGCCGCGAGTGTGCAAGTAGCGCCTCGTGGCGTCCCATCCAGGGTGCAAGAAGAAGCACCATTTTGGCACTTCTTCTTCGCTGTGTCCGGGAACCGCACGGTTTGGCTGCTGCGGTTCCCGGACGCAGCAACCGGCGGCGGCAGAAGAGCGCCACTTTTTGGTGGTCTGTAACCCGCCAAGGACTGAAGTTGGGATAAAGCAGATGTTCTACCTTTGATACATGTTAATATTTTTACTGTGTAATTGTTCTAAATTTTTAAATTGCTTGTTTTTTAAACTTTATATTTATTCTTTTAAAATGTGTTAGTATTATTTCTAAATTGCACTGTTCTTTAAATTTGCTGTTAGCCACTCTGAATCCCTACATTGGGAGAAAAATGGATTATAAGTAAACAAAATGATAATAATAAAATAATTTTATACTTCCCTGGAAAGTCATCTTTCAGAACAAGGAGATCTTCACTGCTGCACAAGCCATTTGTGATACTACCCAGGTTGGGATGTAATCCCTTATCTTATAATAATAATAATAAATTATTATTCCCTCTGCACAACATAAATCCTTCTGCACAACAAGGCAACTGGGGTGGCTTACAACATTAAAAGTTATACACCAAGTTCAGAATAAACTAGCCTATCTCCAGGAAGTCTTCTTACTTACTACAGCCAGCAAAAACTAGGCTGGCAGTGGTTACCCAGAGGACTTTTTCTTCTGCTGCTCTCAAGTTACAGAATAGCCTGCCAGAGGAGATCTGACATACTGTCAGTCTTGACTGATTCAAAAAGGCAGTCATGACGTGTCTCTTCCAGCAGGCTTTCCCAGACTAGAATCTAAGTGGCTTCCCATCGATTGCCCCTCAATTGTCCCTGTTTAGTTTATAATTAAAATGTAATGTTATTGCAGATGGGAGGGTTTATGGGTTATGATGTTTTACTGTATTTTAATGTTGTTTTATCATTGTTAGCCACTTCAATCTGCTTCGAGAGGCGGAATATAAATACAGTGCGCCCGTGTTATACGGAAGAAGGGCAAACGTGCCCCAGAAGGGGCAATGGCATGCGCGCCCATAGCGCATGCCACCGCCGCGCTGCTGCGTGCACGAGCCCCATTCATTTAAATGGGGCTTGAGAATAGGTGAAATTCCCCTAAGAGGGGAAGTCCGCAACAGATCCCCCGCGTAAAGGAAGGGCCCACTGTATTATTATTATTATTGTTTTGTCCCAAGAGCAATACTATGGACTTTGGGTGTAGTAAGGCCTCTGGCTCTCGGGATCACAGCCAGAACAAAAGACTTGTCCACAAATTTCTAAAGTTTCAAAAGCTTTACTGGTTATAAACACAAATAACATGAAACTGATTTCTTCTTTCTTAATAGTCCTTCCTAAATACCTTGCTCTGTTCTTGGTGGATTCTATCTTTCTTCTTCTGAGGACTATCTTTATTCTTTTGTGGACTTATCTTTTTGTCAAAGGAACATACTCTCTCCAGGTCTGACTTGGCTGAAATCTTACTACACACTGAAACTAACTAGAGGGAGACAGCGTAAGACCCTGGGATTTCCCACAAGATCTCGATTTCCCCTTCTAAACTAATACCTAGAAAAGCTAATATAATCTCAACTAAATATATATCTCCAGAGCATCAATCAAAGATGCTCTGGAGGCATGACAATTATTGTTGTTGTTGTTATTATTATTATTATTATTATTATTATTATTGATAAAAGGAAGGTACTAAGCCCTAAAGCATGTAAGATCTACTCATACTTTATTTTACTTGTGGGTTAGGGGTTGTGTTATTATTTTAGTGTGTTTTATTTTTTATTGTAACCTGCCCCGATCCTCTGGGGAGAGGCAGGGTATAAATAATAATAATTATTATTACTGTACCTCACTCCGCAATTTCTGATGCATGACTGCGAGATGCTCCTCCATGCTGGGGTCATCCCTGTCTGGAGAACTGGCTGGAGAGGGGGTGCCAGCAGTGGCTCTGAAGGGTGTGATGGGACCCAAGGCTACCTCAGGAGCCTGGTAAGGTGAGTGGTACTGCCAACCATGAAACAGGTTATGCAGAGAGTCCAAAGAGGCGCCATCCAGGCCTTCGCTATCTTGCACCACAATGTCATCCTCCTGCCTCCCGTTCACCAGGGTGATGACATCCTCCATGCCTTCAGGTGGGGAGAGCATAGTGGGACGGGAAAGGCCCCTTGTTTCTAGATTGTGCGTCAATGGGCCAAGGCTGGTCTTCAGTTCAGTACAGCTGACAACGGCAAAGTTGCTTCTGGTAGGCATAGACAGAACCGGAAGGCTGCTGCGAGACTCCGGTGGCTTCTTCTTGATGAACAGGGAGTGGAATGTCGGCCCTACCGAACTGGAAGGGACAAGCCCTGGAGGTAGTTTATCCCAAGAAGGATTGAGGTCCTAGAATGAACAAAGAAAGGAGGCATTTGAGGATAGTGAATCCTAGATTGCCAAGCGGAACTGAATATGCCCTTGGCTCTCCTGAGAAAGGGAAAGTCGGCCTGTAAACATGCCCTGCCTGTCCTCCAGTCTACATGACTAACATACGGTCCAAAGCACACTGCAGAAATAATGCAGTCTGAGACCGCTTTAACTGCCCTGGCTCAAGGGTAGGAAATTCTGGGAACTGTAATTTTGTGAGGCATTTAGCCGCCTCTGCCAGGCCCACAATAATCTACTATTGCTTGGATTTCCTAGCACTGAGACAGGGCACTTAAAACAGTCTCAAACTGGATTATTTCTGCAGTGCATTTTGGACCATACATCAAAGAAAAGGAAAAGTTGCTTAATCTGTGTAAGGTATACAGATCAAACAATTCACTTTTTTTAGAAGGAGCAAAATTTTCATTTTTCCTAGTCTTTATTAACCATTACCAACCCAATGGTTCTGGCAACGGAAATGGACTGTCTTTCCAAAAACTCAAAAGAAAACCAGACTCATGTCTGATTCCTCATACAGAGTACTATCTTGTTCCTATGCCTGAGACTAGCTTGGTATTTAGGGAAGAAACAGATGCTGCAACCCTTCTATGCTATTAGTTAGCATCAGATCTTAGGAAAGGAGAGCAACCCACTGGCAGCTTTCTGATACACCAGTTGGTTGATCTCAGTGGTTCACAAACTGAGGTACACCAGATGTTTTGGACTTCATTTCCCAGAATGCCTGAGCGTGGATCAAGGTGGCTAGGACTTCTGGGAAATGAAGTCCAAAACAGCTGGTGTATCTCAGTTTGTGAACCACTGAGATAGACCAACATCCTACAATGGGCCTTTGGTGTATCCATTGAGGTTTGGTTCCAGGAACCCCCCCCCCCCCAATGGATAACAAAACCCATAGATGCTCAAGTCCCATTATATACAGTGGCGTAGTAAAAGGATATACCTGACATAAAATGGCAACATTTAGGTTTGCTTCTTGGATCATAGAAATCATAGAAGCAGGACTAAGAAGCATGGATTTAATATTCATATCAGTGTTTTTAATAGCAGGGGGTTGGACTGGAGGGCCCTTGAGGCCCCTGCTATTAAAAACACTGATATGAATATTAAATCCATGCTTCTTAGTCCTGCTCAAAATGGAGGACACTTGGGGATTCCTCTTGGACAGAAAATAAAATGCTAAAAGCACTAATATAAATATTAAATGCATGCTTCTTAGGTCGTGCTCAAAATGGAGGACACTTGGGCATTCCTCCCGGACAGAAGGCTGAAGTGGAGGACGCGTCCGGGGAATGGAGGACGTCCCTGGGCACTGCACCCGCCGCCCCTCCCATCACAACCGAGAAGGGCGGGGCCAGGACGCCATAAACCACGCCCTTTCTTGGCCCCGCCCCTTGGACCACCCCCTTCCCCTCCCGTCCCTCCTGGCCAGTCTCCTCTCACCCTCGGCCGCGCCCGGTGGCAGCTCCTCGCTGTCCCTCCCTGGCCCTGCTGCCGAAGCCCTCCTTGGCCGCTCCCTTCCCATCTCCAAGGGCACCGGGGCCCGAGGCGCCCAGCCACCGCCCGGCTCCGCTGATACATGAGGCGGACACGGGGCGCCTCCTCTGCTCCGCTCCTCCTCTTCCAGCCCCGGCGCCTCTAGCCTCAGAATCCGCCCGCTTCAGCCGGCTGAGCCACTGCGCCTGCGCCAGTCGTCGAGGGGTCCGCAGTGCGCGCACGCGCAGTAGCGCTGTCTCCTTGGCTGAAGGAGGAAGGCCCTGCGCATGTGCCGTCTTCGTCGCCGCAGATGCTGCTGCGTCCTCCGCTCTGAACTTGTGAGAGCCAGCGCAACCTTGGGGACGTGCCGCCCGTGCTAGTGCGTCGTTGCGCATGCGCCGTGAGGAGACACTGAGGAAAGGCCTGAGAGATCAGTCTGCAAGATTCTCCGTTAGAACTTCCGGTCCTCAAGCGCAGCTGATGGAAACTTCCATGTCAAAAAGAGTGGAAATATATATAACTATACTATATACACATATATAATTATTATATAATACATTATAAATATAATATATGTATATAATAAATATAATTAATATATTATATAAAATATACAATGCATTATAAATATAATATATTACATATTTATATATACCCTCTCCCTCCACCACTCCCTTCTTTTTTTGTGCCATGTCTTTTTAGATTGTAAGCCCGAGGGCAGGGAACCATCTAACTAAAAAGATTGCATGTACAGCGCTGTGTAAATTTACAGCGCTTCATAAATAAAGGTTAATAATAATAATAATAAAGGAGTCACACTCTCTCAGCCTCAGGGAAAGGCAAGGGCAAACCTCCTCTGGACAAATCTTGCCAAGGAAACCCTATGATACTTTAAGAGTCAAAAATGGCTTGGAGGCACACAACGACAACAACAACAACACACTCTGGGTGTTCACTGTGGAAATTCCCCGGATTTCATAGGATGGAGCTACAGCACTTGAATGTGTTTCAAACTGTGTTAAGTGTTTGGAACTTGAGAGAAGCATTTCCTCTTCAAAAGTATTTAACTTTTAAAATTTAATTTAACATTTGTTTTCTGGAGTTCCCAGAAGGGCAGAAGAGGCCTTCCTGAAAGTACCCCCTGGACTGAAAGCAGCTACAACGTTGTGACACAATGCAGGCCCCTGACCAATGCTGTCATGTTTTTTCTTTCTCTTTTAACATCTTTGCCTGAAGAAGCCAGTGGAGCTTTAAAAGCTTGCAAGATGTATTTTGTGCATTTTGGTTGTCCCCATAAAGGTATACACTGTACTGTGAATTTTGCATTAAGTGTTGTAGCTCCCTAGTCCTATAGAATCTGGGAGATTGTAGTTTTGCAGGGTCTCTAGCCTTCTTTGCCAAAGAGTGCTGGTGCTTCATAAAACTACAAATCCCAGGATTCCATAGGATGCAGCCATGGCATGGCAGTTAAAGTGGTATCAAACTGCATTCGTTTTACAGTTTAGATGCAACAAAAAACATGGTGGCGTGGAGCCTTCTGCTTCAGGATCCCTGCCGACCAATCTTTCCCCCAAAATAATTTGTCCTTTTCTCCATTCCTTCCAACAGCTGCCCAACATGCTCAGTCTGCAATGTGTTTTTGATGACTCCTGCCTCACTAGGATGGGAATTCCCCTGCCCTTAAAGGTTATTTGTAAGCCTTGTGGTTTCCCTTCTCTTGCTGATACCGTCTTTTTACAGGTTTTGTTATCAAAAGGATTCCTGCTTGGGCAACTGAGTTTGCTATTAGCATATAAAATAATGCAAAGGCAGGCAGAGTTTACAGGCTGCTTTTGTTGCAGTTCTTTGAAGTAGTGACCCTTTTAACTAGAAAAAAGGACATCTGTGCATCTAAATGCAAAGACACACAGAAAGCACAAGTTACCCAAATAAACAGGGTTAAAATGAGAATGGCAAATTCAAACATAGCCTCCCATAGTCCTGATTTGGCATGGATAGTCCAATTAATCCTCTGCTGTCCCGCTGTCCCAGTTTCTCTCTCCTTCCGCTTTATCTCTTTGTCCTCAGCTTACTTCAGTTGCTGCAAATGAGTCCAAAGTTAATAAGTACTTTGCTCTCAATTAACTCAGGAAGGAGGAACGGAAAGGAGGGAGCAGAATTGTTCACTTTCCAGTAGGCTCAGTCCAAAGCGAACTGCTGCAGACTCTTCTTATTTTGTTCTTCCTTATTAATAACCTTTCCCATCCTGGCCACGCTTTGATATTGCTCGGCTACACATGTCCAATTTTCATTTGTGAAATATCGGAGTGTTTGTTCAAAGTTCATTATGGAGAAAGAAATACAGTGGCCCCTTGGTATCGGCTAGAGTTTGGTTCCAGTACCTCCCATAGATACCAAAATCCATGGATGCTCCAGTCCCATTAAATACAACAGTATAGTACAATGGTGTCCCTTATATAAAATGGCAAAATCAGAGGTTGCTTTTTGGAATGTATATTGTTTTTCCTCCCAGTTATGAAGCTTTAAAAAAACACATGAGATTTCCTCAGTTGAAGGCCAATATTTTATTGCAACACGCTTTGTTACAGCAGATAAAGTCTTGCTGAGTCTTTGCACTCTCAGCATGAAATAACCCACAAGACACCTTGCTCTTTTCCGCAAAAGACACTCCTAAGGAAAAAAGGCAATTTTCTTTTCTGCTGGTGATTTAAGTCTGTATTTAATGGTATAATTCAAAATCATGTATCTACGCAGAATGCTCCATATAAAGTCTTATTTAAAAAAGCAATATGATACGACTTAAAAGAACTGGATGGAAGGACCTACCACAATCCAGTCTCTAAAAGTGTTAAAACTCTTAAAGACACAATTCAGTCAAGATGATACATACTATTAATGGTAATGACACTGTCAAATAAAAGGTGGGGAGCAGGTGCCCCTGCAGATGATGTTGGAGTCCAGCTCCCATTACCCACCAAACAACATAGACAACCATGCAAGAATCATAGGGGTTGCAGTCCACTAACATTTTGAGGCCTACATGGTACCCAACTCAATCATAATCCTAAGAGAGCTTGTTGCTTGTCAGAAAACTTGAGGTATTATATTTACTCTCATTCCCATTGCTTGGCGAATGTGGCTAACATACCAACTTATGTCTTTCCAGCCTGTGGAAAGCGGTGACAGGTAGCTGCAGCACCAGGGCCTGAATGCACACTTGCTTAAATGGGTCCATGATTAAATGGATGCAAGTCCTATGGCTAAAAGGCCATTTATACAGATGGCTTCTTCAGTTTGAAAGTGCATGTGAGTACCAACTGGAAAGAATCAGGTCCATGTATATTTTGCAGGGGGAAATGATTGAAGGATGGTCGGTAGCAGTATGTCACACTTTATAAAGTGTGGGGTAGTTTCAAAAATACCATAAAATGGGGCACTGCATGGACCATCACTCAGGCTGTAATGATAATTGTCAGTATTTTGTTATATGATGCCTTAATTTTTTAACTTTGGTTTGCAGATTGTACGCCGTCTGGCAGGTTTTAAGTCTATTTTATCTCTTGTGTGTAAAGCGCTGTATAAAATTTTACAATGCTATGTAAATAAATGTTAATAATAATAATAAGGCTATTTTGTACAAGGATTTTGTAATCAATATTTTAGCTCTGTCTTTTTAAAATATATTGTAAAACAATCCCCCATTGTGGGAAAAAGGCAGGGTATAAATCCTAGAAATAAATAAAAAATAAAATAAATAAAAATCTGATTGAAAATCAGATCAATAAGCAAATGAATATGTAAGAGTCAAAGGATTCAAATCTGAATTCTGAATACAGGTTTTGTGTTACACTCAATAAGCTAAATAAAAATGCTAATTGATTTAATTTTAGTTTTGGCTTATTGGAATTAAGCTCTCTAATAAAGGCACTGTTTGGGTGGATTAATTTAGTCCAATTGGAAAAGTAAACAAACTGGAATATGTGAATTTAAATCCAGATTAAGCAGAAGCGAGAAGTGTTCATTCCCTTTTGATTAAATCGGATTAAATTGATTTATTGCACATTTTATTTATCCCTTATAAATTTTTCTTCCTACCATTCTTAATAGTCAGGACACAGGCAGATCCTAAACGTAGGGTGGCCTTTCCTTTGCCAAAGTTATGCTTTCAAAGTTTGTGATATGATCAACATACCATGGAATTCCCAAATGGGAGTTTGAAATAAAATATCTAAAAATTTACTTCAGGCTTTAATTCCTGAGTTTATATGGCAAGTCGGTATATTAATCTGAGTAATGTTTGGCAATAGTTCAGTGGGTGGGTGGGTGGGTGTTTTTTAAAGATGCAGACACATCATAGTGAAATTTGACCGATAAATCTCAGTGCCAACATTCCAGTTTCATAAAATTCAGGAACAGCTAATTCAAGGAACATCCATCACAACATTTAACATATAGAAGAGCAGAGACAAAGCATGAGCCATCCAGATATTTGGGCTACAACTACCATAATCCTTTACCATTAGCCACAATGGCTGGGAGTTCTGGGAGTTGAAGTTCAAAACATCTGGTGGGCCAAACACTTACCACAATTCTTACAGAAAGTGAGTTAGAGGTATAACGAATGGTACAGTTACCAGGCTTTTCCATGGCAGGAGATATAAGGAGACATGTTGGCACTTTGGCTTAATCTAATAGGAAAAAAAAGGGAAGAAACCCATGTTTGACCTAAGGCAATAAATATTGACAAGATGTAAGACTTAGCCAATTCAGCGCTTTTGTTCATATTGGGAAGATTGTTGTTGTCTTAATACAACCATGATTTCAGGACCCTCCTCTCACCAAGGTCTAGTGTTGCTATATAAATACTTGTGGTAGAGCCTTTTGGCTTCATAGGGTCCTCCTGCTACCATGCAGAGTGGCTTCACCTGCCGTGAATTCCTGGTCAGATTGTACCATTTCTTGTTCTGCTGCAGAGGCTGGCCGGCCCCATAAGAGTCACTTCTACAGGTGAGATGGCTGTTTACAACAGTAAATTCACCACAGTTCTTAGTCTTTTCTGGAAGATCTGGAGCAGCGGGAGTTTGGAGGTCCACCTTTGAATGTAGAGGCTCTTCAGGAGGATGAACTGCACCTCCCATTTGTCTGGAGAGGGCCAGTCCTGGGTGGTCTGGCTGGTTGATGGCAGTGTTGTCCGGACTACTGGAGAAAAAGAGGACACCATTCTGACAATCAGAGGAGTCACAGGGTTCCGCAGCTAATGGTGGCAAGTATACATATCTTCTGAGAGTCAGGGTGGTGTAGTCATTTGAGAATAGTAAAGCAACTCTGTAGATCAGGATTTGATGCCCTGCTCAGCCATGGAAACCAATTGGGTAACCTTGGGTGAGTTACACACTCTCAACCCCAGAAAACCCCATGATAGATTTGCCTTACATTCACCATAAGTCAGAAATAAAAAATAAATAAAATTAAATGTTTATTTATTAACCGCTTTTCCAACGATCAAAGCGGTGTACATGTCGTTAGCCGAAATGACTCGACAGCACACAACAACACCACTTGATTTCTAGGCACTGCTTTTAAAAATGCTCCATGTGCTTAATGTATATTCTCAATAAACTTAGGGGGAAAAAACCTTAGGATAATAAGTATTTCTTCACCTGCTGCCGAAAAGAACACAACATAGGCTTCAAGTGAATTTCTCTGGGAAAGCCATTCCGTAACCACAAGCATAAAAGGTTGCCTTCTGCCTCCTAGAAAAAGGATAGCTTTGATAGCTCTTTGCATCAACTCCTTTGGTGGGTACAAACCAAGAAAGACTTCAGAAGATGCCAGTGATTGGGGAAGATGATATATGAATAGAAACACACCTTCACATAACCTGGTTTTAAACCATTTAGAGCTTTAAAAGTTAATAAAGGTTAATGGGTCCAGAAACAGAAAGCAATGAAGATTGTTGAGTTAAGGTGCTTCTTTCCTTGTGCCTTGGTTAACCTATGGCAAGCCAGGTTAAGGAGCCTTGAAAACAGATATGACAATTAAAAGATTTGGTATGTGATGCTACAATTTGGTGTGTGGTGTTATAATTATTGTTGTGTGACTTCAAGTTGTTTCTGAATTATGGTGACCGTAACAGGATTTTCTTGACAAGGCAAGCAAAAAGCTCAGATAGATGCTTACTCAGGCATCTGGTCAGGAATGCTTACTATCAAGCTTCAGCTGTTACACCAGCTGGGCCCTACCTAGTGGTGGAGAACCTAAAAATGGTAGTGCACATGCTGGCAACCTGAAGACTGGACTTTTATAATGTGCTGTATATTGGGCTACCTCTGTATCAAGTCCAGAAACTTAAGTTGGTTCAAAGCACAGCAGCCAGATTGATTACTGGGACATCCAGGAGTGATCATGATACACCAAAATTAAATCACTCCACTTGCTGCCAATTAGTTTCTAGGCAAGGTACAAAATGTTGGTTATCACCTTTAGGCCCCAACATGGTTTGGGTCCAGGTTACCTATGGGACTGCATATTTCCAAATAATCTGCCCCATACATTCAGTACTGTGGCAGACATTTACTCCATTTGGCCAGGACTAGGTTGGCAAGTGTCAGCCACAGGATGTTTTCTTCAGCCACCCCTACGCTGTAAAATGATCTGCCAGAGGAGATTCAACAGCTGAAAAGGCAGTCTGAATTTAAAACAGCATTGAAGACCTGTCTCTTCTGGCAGGGTTATACAGATGATTTTTTAAATTATAAATTTAGATGATGAATTTTAAATGTGGATTGTTTTAAAATGTGTACGTCTTATTTGTCCTTTTAAAGTGTCACATGTTTTAATTAGTGTGCTTTAACTGATATTGTGTATATGTTCTACTCTGCCTCGATCCATGGGGAGAGGCAGGCAGGCAGGATGGATAGATGAAAGTAGTAGTAGTAGTAGTAGTAGTAGTTATTGTTTTTGTTGTTGTGACTGGTGGGGGGAGGCAAAATGACACCTCAATTTCCCCTAGAAGGTGTAGGGGTGTTTTTTTAAGGTGGGGGGTGCAGCTTTCCAAGGTTCCAGGAGGAGCCGATGTGGCCCTCCCAATTGCCCTAAGTTGCCCACCCTTGGAGTAGATAGTTCTGTTCTTCCTTGTAGCTTTCTTAATGCTATGACTTTACTGGAATTGTGACGATCAAAAGCCATAGGCAGGAAAGTGAAAGAGAGATGTCATACCAGCTCTCTGATTCATGAGGCTTATTTGGCAGCTCAGGGATATCTTTCAAGTCATCTAGAGAAACAGGACAAAAACAGGTACAGTATATGTAACCATTTAAGCAATACAGGTACTAACAATTTCCACAATAGTCCCTCTTGCAAACCATCTTGTAGTGTACAGAGGAATCTTGCAGCACCTTTGAGACTGAAAGAAAGTTGTTTATAGCATAAGCTTTCTTACGGGTTATCTGCATGGGCCAAATAGCCCAGCTTCCTCACAGTCTCTAGTTTAGTTTAGATGGTGCAGTCCAAAACTCCTGTGGCAGGATTGGGCCCAATCCTGCCTGTGCAGACATAGATGCAAAGGATCTGGTTTGACCCTGTGGTGATTTACCTGGGGCAAAACAGCCCTGGTTTTTTGTGGAGTTACTAAGAAACTGCAGCAAAACTGGACAGGCCCCCTTCATGCACCTTACTTTTCCAGTGGGCAATGCATCTGAGAAACCCCCTAGTCACCCTGTCTGACATGGAAATGAGGTGCCTGGCCATGTGGCCTCCCTATGCCGCTCCTTACGAGGCAAGTCACTTCCAACTTATGGTGACCCTAAGATGAACTTATCATGGGGTTTTCTTGGTCAAATGCTCTGTTTCCACCTGAGACAGGACAACGGGGAAACTTCTCACATGGATTGCCTGCCGGAAAGGTAAGGAGTGGCCCCAAATCCTGGATTACTGCAGGAACAAGTGTGTGAACACCCTCCCATCCAAGCACCGCCCAGGGACTAACCCAGGTGACAGGGACAGGATAGCATAGGCTCAGCTTGTGCTATCTTGCACTGTTTGCTCAGGCTGTTTCATCAGATGTATGGATTGAAGTATATATGCCAATGGATGGGGTATAGTGTATCAATGGTAATAGAAATGCAAAATCTGTGGGTATGGTGATAGGGTGACAAGTTTACAAGACAAAGATGGGAGATAAGATCTACATAAAGCCAAGGCGAGTAAATAAACAAATGAATAGAATGAATAGTAGTGGAAGTTCTTGAAATGTTGAATTGATATGGGTTCAGAACCAGAAAAGAGATGTAATAACATGAACATGAGAACCTACTTGTGACTGGGATGTTAACTAGTACAGTACTGTACTATGTGTAGTGTGTCAGGAAACCATTATCTCTGTCCAAACCATCTATCAATGGAGTGGACCTTGAGGATATGTCCTACTTCAGGTATTTCTCTTTCCATCCTCCCTTTGAAGTTTTTTTGTTCAAGGACTGCCATTTTGATGTTTGAGATGGAATATCCAGGCTGTAGTCTTCTGTGACTGGTCTTTGGGCGTCTAATCTTGGTTCTAGTAGCAATCCTTGGGTAGGCTGAGCATGTGTTCACAGGGACTCTGTAACTTAATTCCAGTCCATCTGCCTTGGTCCAGGCCTCGGAGGTAGAGAGAAACTGCTGGACCTCTTATCCTCTCCCTCCACCACTCCCTTCTCCTTCTGTGTCATGTCTTTTTAGATTGTAAGCCCGAGGGCAGGGAACCGTCGAACTAAAAAGATTGCATGTACAGCGCTGTGTAAATTTACAGCGCTTCATAAATAAAGGTTAATAATAATAATAATAATAATAATAATAATAATAATAATAATAATAATAATAATA
>NC_056523.1:19652766-19776527 GCF_019175285.1 Sceloporus undulatus | reverse complement strand
GCATATCTGCTTGCCTCTGTTCTAAGAACTACGATTCCAAGAGCTATTTAGCAAGATTTATTTGTACCCATCTCTTGGGATTAGGATTGCCAGAGCAGAATCATCCCAAAATCATCCCTGAGGTTTGCCAAAAACTGAAACCTAGGGACAATCCCTGATTATGCTATTAAACATTATATAGTCAGTATAAACTACATATGTTCAAACACACATATATTTTCCTGCTTGGAAGTTAGGGCAGAAGTGGCTCTTTCCGCAAGGTGAAATGAGGGAATTATTCCTTCTCATTTACATTGGGAGATAGGATCAGGATTATTTAATCCAGCGTACTTGCTTCTAGGAGAGCCAGGATGGTGTAGTGGTTTCTGTATCGGACTACAACTCTGGAGACCAGGATTCAGATCCCTTTTCAGCCACAGAAACCCACTGGATGATCTTGGCCAAGTCACATTCTTTCAGTCTCAGAGGAAGTTCAAGGCAACCCCCCCCCCCCCAATAAACAATGATAGGGTCACCTTAGGGTTGCCATAAATTGGAAAGGACTTGAAGGCACACTCCAAGTCCTGCTTCTAAACAGAAGATGGATGAAGAGCAAAATAGAGGGCAAATCAATACAAGAATCGAGAGGGAAAGAGAAAACTAATTAAGTAAATGCATAACCACCTTGGAGAGTCTGTAAATTCAGCAACATATCAGTCCTGCAAACTGTATTAAGGTGCTGCTCTACTTATTAATATAATCCCTTCCTCTTGTCTGGAGGTCATAGCATCAGAGAGTTGGAAGAGACCACCAGGTCCATCCATTCCAACCCCTGCCATGCAGGAACACACAACCAAATCACTCCCAACAGATGCCCATCCAGCCTCTGTTTATAAATCTCCAAAGGTGAAAGGCAGAAAACAAGCTTGCTCAACCCTCAATTTGACATCCCTACAAATATTTAAACATGGCTATCACATCACTTTAACCTTCTCTTCCCCTGGCTAAACATACTCATTTCCTATGCCGCATCTTCAAGTCGCTTCCAACTTATGGTGACCCTAAGGTGAACCTATCGTGGTGTTTTCTTGGCAAGATTTGCTCAAAATAGGTTTGCCATTGCCTTTCCCTCGGGCTGAAAGAGCGTGACTTGCCCAAGGTCACCCAGTTGGTTTCATGGCCAAGCAAGGAGTTGAACCTGATCTCTAGAGTCGTAGTCCAACATTCAAACCACTACGACACCCTGGCTCCTTACACAGTTTTCAGACCTTTCACCATTTTAGTCTGCCCTCTTCTGGACCAACTCCAGTTTGTCCACCAAAATTGGAGAATTTGAACCCTTATATCCTGCCTGGAAATTACCTCAAAAAACTGGAGACTCAAGGCCAGGCCCTCAGAGCTGGTATTTCTACTTGAGATAAAGCTGAGTATGAATTGAGAAAAGGCACATAGGCTCTTTTTACCCCTGAACACCCAAGATTGTACTCACTTCCATTTATCTCAAGATCGTCTGAAACTGTAGCAGTGTTCTCAAAGCGGCTGTAGGAACACTTCTGAGCCATAAGGCTGTCCATTGAAGGATTATTCCTAGAGGATGGGAAGGAAAAGATAAGCAGGGGATGGAAATGATGAGGCAGCAGGAAGCAATGGGTAAGACAGGAGCATCAAGCAGGAATGCAATGGGACAAGGGTGTGCAATAGAGGGAAGGAGGAGGGGATGAAATCAAGATGGCCTCCTCTGCTCAGAAGGACATTTGTTTATTTACGACATTTTTATGCAACCCATCAACAATTAAGTTATCAGAAAGTATATTTGAAAACAGTATCAATATGCTAGAAAACTAAAAAGAAGTCAGCTCGAACCCTGCATAAAATCTGAAGTATGAAAATGATAGTGCAAACCTAGCATAAGACTAGGCTAAAAATGGAGGTTTGGGAAAGCTTTCTTTTTTGAGACTACTCCTAGAATTCCCATTAATTTGGGCACTCTAAGAGCAGCGGTCCAAAAGTGCTACTTAAAATGTGAGTATGTGTGTGCCTTCAAGTCACCTGTCGACTTATGGTGACCCCATTAATTTTATAGGGTTTTCTTGGGCAAGAAATACTCAGAGGTGGTTTTGCCAGGTCCTCCCTCTGAAATATAGCTTACAGCATCTCAATATTATTTGTTGGCAGTCTCCCATTCAAGTACTGCCTAGGGCTGCCCCTGCTTAGCTTCCAGAATCAGATGGGATCTACATGATAACTAGGCACCTAACCTCATTGGGCAGAGGTGCCTAGAGAATGGTTGCAGGTTATAATTTTAAGAACTGAACAAGTGTACACAGGAGGATGCAGCCCTTCATGTAGCCTGGGTTTTTGTCATGCTGGATGGGGGATTCTGGAGGGCTTGTCCAACAGTAACTTTTGAAAGCTGAGGTTTTTATTATTCTCTTGCCATTTACTTGGTTAGACATTCTAGATGATGTTCTTCTATGTTATATGTGTGTTGTTGTTGTTGTTGTGTACCTTCAAGTTGTTTCCAACTTATGGCAACCTTAGGGCAAACCTATCTTGGAAGGTTTCTTCTGAGCAGGCTTGCCATTGCCTTCCCCTGAGGCTGAAAGAGTCTGACTTGCTCAGTGTCACCCAGTGGTTTTCATGGCTGAGTTGGGAATCGAACCCTGCTCTCCAGAGTCATAGTCCAACACTCAAACCACTATGCCACACTGGCTCTACCTTTAATGTATTATTTTTATTGTATTTTTATTTGGATAGGGAGGTCAAGGGTATGAATTTATAGGCCCTAAGCTGAGCAGTGGAGGACAAAGGGGCATGGAGGGATCTCATCCACAGGGTCACCATGAGTCAAAATCAATTTGAGGACAGTTAACAAGAACAAGACACTTTGGAAAAGTTTGTTTGAAAGGTGTAGTAGAAATATTTTGAGTACTATTAGTCCTCGTGCCCTGCTCCACAATGGCTAATGGGAAATGATAAAGATAAATTTAAAATGAGAAAAAAATAACCGCATCTCTCAAAAAAGCCCTTTCCAAGTGTTGTGTCTGAATATAATTCATCAACACAGATAGATGGGATGGGGACACATGTTAAGAGAGCAGTTTTCTTTTGAGTCATTGTGAGAAATTAAAGAGTTGGCCATCAAGCAAAGCTTACTTATTTGGACTGCAACTATCAGAATCTACCAGTCAGCATGGCCACTAGACTTCCCAGCTGGAGATTTTGGGAGATGTAGTCCAAATGAGTAACTACAAAATTTTGATCCTGGGCACAAATTATTTAAAAGTTCATATTCTGAACAGGGAACCATAATAGTCTGGAAGCTACTACTGGCAACAGTCCTGTGATCCCATCTCTTTGGTACTAGAATGAACCGTTCCTAAGAACACCATTCCCTAATGTTTGGGCAAGAAGATTCAGAGTAGGGGTGGGATACATATGACCTTCCAGATTCTCTTGGACTGCAACTCTCAGCTGTCCTAGTCAACATAGACAATGGTAAGGAATGATGGGAGTTGCAGTTCAATTACATCTGAAGGGCCACATGGTTTCCACCACAGGCATTAGATTAAATCTTCTCCATATTTTTTATCACAACCTCTCCAACAAGAGAAACAAGTGATTCTTGCCCAAGGCCATGTGTACATCTGAACCAGGACTTTCCAGTTCTAATGTTAAATTTGAATATAAACACCAAAAAATTTAGATCAGAGCCCAAGAATGTGGGTAGCCCATGATCCTTTTGAGACTGTGTCTATTTAGACAGAGGGGCTCTTTTACACTGGATATGCAGCCAGTAACCCAATACCAATTGCAGACATGTGCCATGGTGATACAATGTCTCAATTTTTTTAGTATTTTATAATTTGGATTTATTATAATAATACATTTTATTTTATTTATTTTATTTTATTGCTGGCTCTCAACTCTTACATTTTACTGCTTCAGTAATTAGGTGAGCTGTATGTTTTGGTTGTGTTTTTATGGACTGTTTGTAATTTTTGTTTGTAAATTGCCTCCCAAGGGAATTTGCCCATCAGCTGGTATATAAATTGCAATATAATATTGATTTATATAAAAAATGTCATGGTGCTGGGTGTTATCAGTACGCTGATGACACCCAAATCTATTTCTCCGTATCTCGTTCGTCGGCCTCGAATTCTGATGGCATCTCTTCTCTCAATGAATGTCTTCAGGCGGTAATGGGCTGGATGAGGAAAAACAGATTGAAACTGAATCCAGACAAGACGGAGGTGCTCATGGTAGCGGCCCCGAAACCAAGAATTGGGTTGCAACCTTCAGTCCTGGATGGGGTCACACTCTCCTCCAGCGACTGTGTTTGCAGTCTGGGGGTGCTCCTTGACTCGTCGCTCCTGATGACAAATCAGGTAAATGCGACGGTCAGGAGTGCCTGTTATCAGCTTCGGCTGATACGCCAGCTGCGCCCTTTTCTGGAAGTAAGGGATCTCGAGACGGTTGTGCACGCGCTGGTAACCTCACGCCTTGACTTCTGTAATGCACTCTACATGGGGCTACCCCTGTGCTTGACTCGGAAATTACAGCTGGTTCAAAACATGGCAGCCAGGCTTGTGTCAGGTACATCTAGGAGGGACCACATTACTCCGGTTTTGAGGTCCCTCCACTGGCTGCCTATCAGCTTCCGGGCCCAGTACAAGGTGTTGGTTATCACCTTTAAAGCCCTAAATGGCTTGGGTCCAAGCTATCTCAGGGACCGCCTTCTCCCGTACAATCCTCCCCGCGCTCTCCGGTCCTCTGGGAAGAACTTACTGCAGCCTTTAAAATCTAGGCTTGCGGCGACCTCCCAGAGGGCGTTCTCTGCTGTTGCCCCCAAACTCTGGAACGACCTGCCAGATGAGATCCGTCAGATAACATCATTAGACAGCTTTAAAAAAGTGGTCAAGACGGATCTCTTCCGGCAGGCCTTTCCAGACTAACCATCCCAGCCCAGGTTCCCTGATTCCCTCATTCCTCCCGTGGCCCCATCTCAGTGATGGTCGAGGATCAACAGAGGGATATCAGGGTTTTAATTGCTGTTTTATGCTTGATGTTGTGTTTTTAATATGTTATACTGTTTAATATTGTCTTAAGGGGGGGAGGGATAAAGTGTTTTTAATTGTTATATTTTATATTTTACTGTTGTCAACCACCCGGATTGGTTTGCCATAGGGCGGTATATAAATAAATATTATTATTATTATTATTAAATATTATTATTATTAAATAAAAATATTATTAAATGTCAGCACAGCCAGGAGACAGAATCACTGTTTTGCATGTACAAGTTCAACATACAGCACCTCCAGTTAAAGTTATGATGATATAACAGGTTGGGAAAGACAGCCTTCCCAAACCTGGCATCACCCATGTATGCTAGACTACAAATCTAATTTTTCCAAACCAAGAAGCAACTGGTCCTTATGGACTAGTATTGATTTAGCACATGCTAGGTTGGGAAGGTCTGAAGAAAAAATGTGGGTCTACAGGAAGCAGTACTGGGTATGTACACAATAGCAGGCTATATCCATGATCTGTATTATGACTCTTCTGGCCCTACTGGACTAACAGGCGCTGCAAGTGCAGGTAGGCTGTAACTCAAAAGCTCTGCTTTCTCCTCCATTGTTTACTGGTTCACACATGCATATTTTAGAGGAAACAGATAAACAAGACTTTATTTAGAAACAGAAGCTATAAGATGTGGAACGCCCAGAAAAAGACAAGACCACTTGATTGAAATTTTTAAAAAATTCCAAACTTTATTGTATTGTAAACAAAAGTTCGTCTTTTTCCATGCCGTACATCAAAAGCTGAAGTCAGTTCAGACTCTTGGGTGCTTTGACAAGGGTGGTACAGAAAGGAATCAATAGGGGCAAACCTCACAGAGGGATGCTGTCAAGTTGCCAGACCAAAGATACAGGAGTGCTGGGAGTTGTCTGCAACTGAGCAGCTTTAATGTCTACTGTGTGCTATCAAATGGTAATGTCCTTAGAGCAAACCCCATGAGTCTAAGAAAACTGTTCTTTAAGGTACTCAACAGAGTTATAACTTGTGTACCAAATTCCCCTGCAAGTGACTTTCACATTTAGATTTCACTTTTCCCAACAGAAACCCCACAGGGACAGTGCACATAATTGGGGATGTTGTAACATTTTAAAATGTCATGCTAGTTGAAACCCCAGTGCTCAGCCAGACAAGGTTTCCAGTACACATGATGAAAACAGTAACCCTTTTGGTCCTCAGCATCTGATGATCAGAGAGATGCTCCTAGGAATTTGGAGGATGCATTGCCAACTAAGTTGTCATTAAGAGGCCCATGTTCTACATCAGATACACAGAACTGTTAACTACCTAGATATTTTGGATTTCAGTTCAGAAGATGGTCAATAGCATGGTCAATGGGAAGGAATTGTGGGAACTGAGGTCCAAACTATCTGGAGGATAGGGTGAGCAGAAGGTATATTGGGATCTACAGCAGGGGTGAGGGGCAAAGACCAATTTGTACCTTTGCACCTTTCCATAACTGTATATCCCTGCATACCTGCGATGAGATAATGACACTTCTGGCTGCCATTATCTGTCATAAATAAATATATAGAACCAGCCAGGAAAAAAAGGAGAAATGGGAAGGAGTTCTATGGAAAGCCAACTGCCATGTCCACATGTATTTGGGATAGGTTTTGGTTTAAAAATCACCTGTAAGTCCTACATGAATCCAGTTTTTAAAATGGTGTACATTTCATGGGCTTTAGGGGGGCAGCATAAGCATTTCGGGAGCAACACATTCCCCACTACTGATCTACAGGCTCTCCTCTAGCTAACTTGTGGTAAATCAGCAAATGTTTCATGCTTCAGATTTCTGAGCATTAACACTAACTCTATTCCCCATATACCCACCCTAAATTAGGTTGTTAAAATGGTAGAAACTGGGGATGGGTTGGTGTGTGAAAGAACTGGGGTTCAAAATTAAAAGGCACTCTATACTTTAGTCCTGTGTGTGATCTTCCCTTCTTCCCCCTTCCAATTCTGTATCTCACTTCACTTCAGAAAGCTCCACTTCATTTCAAATCCAAATGGCCTGAACTCTTTACTACTCTACATTCATATATAATTCTCATGAAACTTTGTATCATTTAGGTGCCTGGTCTGAGGTGCCCGAGGAAGGATGCATTACAGATGGATTGATTCAACCAAGAAAGCCATAGCCATGCATTTGCAAGACCTGACCAGGACTGTTAATGACAGGGGCTGTTGGAGATCACTCATTCATTGGGTTACCACAATTTAAGGCTAATTTGATGGCAAATAACAGAACAAGGAACTTTGCCACTGGGATTTTTTTTTAAAGTCAAGCCATGATGGGACAAAAAAAAAGTAATAACTCTCATGCAGTTTTCAGCAACCTGTAGCAAATGCAACATGCGCATTGTCAGTAGGGGCTCTTTCAAATTACACATTATAGCACTATGGTTCCACTTTAACATCTCAGGTGGAGAGCTCAATGGTTCACCAGACTAGAAATTCCAGGTCATCAAAAGATGGTGCTATGCCAATTAATGAGGAATTATAGTGCTGTAACTGTGTAGTGTGAAAGCTTTGTCCAATTTGGAGCAACAGGAGTTTCATCACAGTGGAGAAATACTGATGGGTGGGGGGGACAGTACGAGAAGCATATCTTATATATTGACTCTAGCCCTTAATATATGGGGATTTCAGTGGGCTAAACAATATACCACAACTCCTTCAATGCAAGTTGTTAAGAGGGTTTTTTAAATACTGGAGTATGATGGTTAAATAAGAATTAGGACAAATTCATAGAGCACAGGGCTGGTATCAGCTATCATGAATTAACTCTTAAAATGTTTCAAGCATACCTCCTGAATTCCAGGTCAGAGGACAAACAGGAGTTGGAAAATCTGTCATCCTCATAATGTGCTTGTGAATTTTCTGGGGACAACCAGGCAGCCATTGTTCTACAAAAGGGTTAAGAGTCCAGAGCCGGAAAGCAGTTCCTATGTACCAAAGTGGGGGGAAGTCATCTAAGCCAAATGGTCATAGTTAAAGTTGTGGCCTTGCTGCCTCAGGGCACAATCATAGGATAGCTGGCTAAACACTTATGACCTATTTGTGGGTCACAGAAAAACAGGCCCCATTGTCACATGATACAACTGGCATTTGTCAGCATGAGCGGAGCCATAGAAGACCCCATATTGGCACACTAAATGGATAGTGCTTCAGTCATGACAGCTTTCAATGCCTGTACTTTCCCGTTTGTGTTTTTAATACAGTAATGGCAGTTATGTCTTGGGCACAAAATAAATGAGTTGAATCCATTTATAATAAACAATAGTGCATATTCCACAGTTCTGTGATTCTGTCACACAAACAGAGAAAAATGAGCTTTGAAATTAGCAGCCCGAGACTGTAAATGTTCATTAAACAAGTAACAAGGAAAATGTTTGGCTTTTATAAGAAGATAGCATAGAGACAGTATAATAATTTACAGGCATACCTCAGTTAACAAAGCCTCTAAGAAAGCAGCTCCCTTTTACAAAGTCTCTTTATGTCCACACATCTCCCCTTTTCTTCCTCACCCTCTGCCTAAGGGGAAATTTTTTAGCAGCACCAGTATCAGGAGAATGGTGAAAAGGGGCTGAAGAAACACAGACTTTCTGTGTCGGGCTGCAGCAGCATGCTTGCAATAAACTGTGCAATAAAGCTTGGGATGAGAAAGAGTGGAATTCTACTCTAGCCATTCATACCTACTGTGCCTTCAATAAGTAAACATCAGCTGCCTTACTGAGCCTGTGCAAGCAGTAAAACAGAGAGTAAAGGAGAAACCAGATACGCTTGCCTCACCATCTGGATACTCCAATATATTAAAAAGCACAGATTTATAAATCTGACCACCATAATGGAAATCATAAGAAAAGAGGAGTCTGGTGAAAAAAAGACTTCCCTGGATAGATTTTGGAAGAAGTCTTTAGGTGATCTCTAGAATGTTTAAAAAAATTATTTTGTTTACTTATGTAGGGCTTCCTTCACCTGTTTGTTTGATTTCATAAGTACATACTGTTCATTTTCAATAAAACGTTTCCTGAAATGTATTGAACTGCTCTTCTTTATTGTACTGCAGGAACGTATCCCTATTCTCTCCATGGTATTTCTACCTCAAGTACCAAATTTTCTGTTAAAAAGTAATGCCCAGGAACACATCAACTTTGTTACCTGAGGTATACCTGGATTTCTGTTTATCCACAGGTCATCACAATAAAGCTGATCAATAAAATATGAGTAGCAAGTCAAACTAAGCAATTATTTTTCAGGCTTCAAATCCAATTATTTTGTTCAGGTTACAAAACTTTACCTGGTGAAATTTCAGAAACCAGGGGGAGTTTGTATACTGTATATACTCGACTGTAAGTCGACCTCATGTATAAGTCAAGGGTAGGTTCTGAAGCCAAAATTATGTATTTTGATATGACCCATGGATAAGTTGAGGGTAAAACTAAGGGGCATGTAACAAAGGATCTAAAGGATGAAGCAAAGAAAACAATGCCAGAAAATTTACAAAATTCCAGCAGGCATAACTGTTTTTACTCACACTAAAGGCTGGATGGATAAGAGAGTAGAGGAGGGTCAGTTCTTCAGGACAGATTACACTCTTGTCTTTCACCACGGGATGGTTCCTTTTTTAAATAAGAGTTAAAGTACAGTACTTACATTGACCCATGGATAAGCCGACTCAGGGTTTTTGGGGTCAATTTTTTGATTAACATTTCTAGACTTATACATGAGTATATACAATTCCCCTAAATATAAGTCATTACTACATTTTCATCCTATCTTTTTCTCTGGAGGCTCACAAAGGCAAATGATATGGCATACCCTTTCCCCTCAACCCTGTGAGGTAGGTCTACTGAGAGAGTGATTAGCCCAAAGTCACCCTATTAACTTTATTGTTGTTGTTTATTGTTGTGTGCCTTCAAGTCATTTCTGACTTATGGCAAGTCTATCATGGGGTATTCTTGGCAAGATTCTTCAGAGGGGGTTTGCCACTGCTCTCTCTGAGGCCGAGATAGTGCGACTTGCCCAAGGCTACCCACTCAGTTTACATGGCTGAGCCGGGATTTGAACCCTGGTCTTCAGAGTCATAGTCCAATGCTCACACCACCGCACCACGCTGGTGCTTCTGAACTTTATTGGCTAAGTGGAAATCTGAACCTAGCTCTTCCTAGTTTCTTTCTAACCACTCGGATTCCCAGTGATTGGGCGGTATATAAATAAATCCTATAGTAACAGTCCATCCATTCTAGCCCAAAGGATTCTTAGTCCTGATTTCAGTACAACTACCAGTTAGTAAGTATCTAAAAAAAAAGCTAAGCAACTTCGTATGCACATGGTTAGATAAGCTGCTGCTTTTCCTGGCACAGAATTTGGGTTACCTGGCACACATCTTATTCTTCCCCCTTCCCAGCTCTGAATCTACATACATTTCCTTATCTATCATAAAAAGTCTCTATCAGGCATATCCAATTCCCAATATCTTTCTTTTCCTTGTAACCAATTTCAGCTTCAAGGCACACAAGTCCTGACTTTCATTCTTGGCTTCCAACTTCTGATTTCTTCTTCTTTATTCTCTGAAACCATCAATTTTCCATGTGGAACTGGAAAATAAAGCTCCTAATTTCTGCTTCTCAAGCTGAGGTAAACCATTCAATTAGAGCTTGGAAATGTTACCTTTCCTTTCTAGACAACTTTTTAAGGTAATAATGGCCACACTAGCTAGAATACTATGGAAGGTGTAGTCCCAGAAAAGTAAGCTCTTGACCAAGCTCTGTAATTTATATTGCCTTATAAAGGCTTCCCCTGCTTTGCGAGCATGGAGGCAACTGATGTATTTATTAAAATCACCAGAACCGTATCTGTTTAAACCACAAAGCAAATACGCAAGACAGTCTTACGGGCTACAAGTGCCCCACTCCAAATGAGCAAAAAACATATTCGAGACAGAACAACATCTCAAAATACCACAGACACAACTGACTGCCATAAAGCAGGCAAAGATAAGAAAATGGAGCAAGGCTGGATCTGCTGAGAAGGGTGAGATGCTTCAATACCCTTGCATGATTTCCATTCATTTGGGGGAGCTAAAACACTGAATTACAGTGGGCTTTATTTACATGTAGTTCCCTTTCTCTGGATGCTTGACCTGAGCCCCACAGCTGCTGGTAAGGCTTGTTTTGTTTTTGTTTTTCTAATACGGAGAGTAGAAAATCAAACTGCTACAGTATTAGTATTCTCTGTGACTACTTGCGGACTGGGGAGAATCCACTCCACAGCCAAATGGACAACTTAAACCACATTGAACTTGATGTCTGGCTCTTCTCACTTTTCTTTCACAAATTTCTTTAGACATTAACTGTGAGTGTGGTACAAGAATCCCTAAAGCACCTAATGCAGGTGGGGCAGTTGGTGAGCTGAGTTGTTTTAGGAGGATGTCTCTTCTCATGCTCTTTATTTGGGGGAAACGACTCTCCCCATGGAAGCATGATACCCCTTTCCAGAGGGGCCTGTTTTGGAAAGGCAGAGCTCACATTCTCTGTGCTACAACATGTTGATGTGGAAGGTCCCAGGCACATTCCATAGCATCTCTACTTAAACTATCTCAGGCGGCAAGGCTATAAAACTCCCCATTTCTTTCCAAGGCTCTGGAGAGATTTGGCCAAAGTAAACAGCAAACCGTGTTTATACTCACCAATCATCTGACATGGTATGGGCCAGCTCTATTCCTTCCCCCTTCATTTATATTAACTTAAGCACAATGTTAATTGAAAATATACCTCAGTCACTCCTAGCAAGGATGAAAGGTGTCCAGAAAGAGGCAAGGTGCATAACAGAGCTGGGGGTGGTATTGTTTCAAAGTCAAGGAGGGGGCAAAAAGGATGGCTGTGGGGTTTCACTGAGCTCTCTAGCTTCCCATCCCTTGTCCAGCTTTTCAAATAAGACCACAAAAAGGTGCTAAGCTATCCACATATTCATGTTACTAATTCTTCTAGCTTGCCCCCATTTCCAAATTAGAGATTCAAAGCAAACTGACAGCCCAGAAGAGAACAAACCAACTCTGTTCCATTTCACAAAAAGCTTTGCCTGGCTGCCTGAAGACAATTATTTTGTATGTAATCATCGACAACATGTACCAAACACAATAAAGAATTTTGTGGCACTTTCAAGGCTAAATAAATATATGTAGGGCCACAAGCATTAACAGATGAGAGTCCATTTAGTCAGAACGATAATGATAATCGAAGAGATTTCTGCTGACTAAACAAACATTGAAGAGAAATACCATGGGTTTTACAAATGAAGTTCCCAGACAGCAGGTCTGACCTGGGGCACTTCTAAAGAGGCAAATTCACTACAAAATCTATTTATCAGAGAAACAGCAAAAACTCTATGTGCCACAGGCATCAATGCCTCTTCCCTATCACCACTAACTCTGAAATAAAAGCACCATCTGTCTTCAATCAAAGGGGGGGGGGATCATAGATAGGCAAGAAGGCAAAATTGTGCCTCCCTCAGACAGCAATATAAGTATAATAACTAAATAACATGATAGTTACTTTTAATGGTACTGTAAAATTTGCTACCTCTGGTTGATTGCTTAACCTTGCCAAACAGCAGACCACATCTTACCAGACCAACAACTTTTTAAAAGTCTTCAAGGATTGCAGTAATTTATATGAGGCCTCTGTCCATTGTCTTCTTTGGATCCATGGCTAGTCACTGACAAGAGCCCAAGGCAGGTCTATTTGGCAATAGGTTGCAGTTCCCAGTGTTTGTAATACACTGTATTTTGTATTTTATCTCAAAATACCTATATTTTCCACCTGTAAACTCTGTTCACTTTGGAACTAAAGCACAACATAATAAACACTTTGAAATATTTTTTTAGCCAAGCAGGAGGATCTGCTCTTCTAAAATGCAGGCAAGTTCACTTTCTTAAGGGTGTTTAGGAATTATGGCATAAAAAAGAGAAAGACCAAAAAACCCTCACACTCCCACTATATAAATAAGCCCACATCCTTAGAGAGTCTACCCATAAAATATTATAAAAAAGAAGGGGATGAGGAAATTGGATGTAAAACCAAATTTTGCTTCTAGAAAGAACTCAAGACACAAGTGGAGGCCCAACAGTTGGTGAGACACAGCAGAGACCGGCGATCAATGGCTGTTTTCAGAGCGATTCAGAGAGCTGGTGGTGAGAGATGGAGGGAAAGAGAAGAACAGAAGGGGTGGGTAGGTATTAAAAAGAAAAAAGAAAGAAAGAGACAGGTTAGATCCTAGATGGACTGAAGGAAAAGCACCAATCAAATTACAAGTTCTAGATGATACTGATCTTCTGTGTTCAGTCAGGCTGAAAAAAAGCTACTCTGAAAATTTTTTGCCATACCATTGATAACAGTGGTTGAAAACAGTTCTCATTTTATAGTGACAGAATATACAGAGGGAGGCATCCCAAAGCAAAACAACTGAGGGCTAGAGCCAACATTGCTAACTAAGAAATGAGAAATGCTGGAGCAAAATTAAGGGAATGCTAAATTGGTATGAATTGATTTTTGATGAGTTTTGGAATGACATTTCTATGAGTTTCTTATGATTTTCATGAATTATGAGAAAAAAGGCCAATTTAGTAAAGCAGTCTTCCGCTATGTGTGATTATAATGCCTCATATGAGAACAGCCCACCAAATGCAGGTCCTGAGAGAGCCATTTGCAATATGCCCAGGAGACAAGGTGAAGAGCAGCTGCCTCCAGAAATAAAAAGCATGCATGAACAGCATGCAAGAGCAAAAAGGTGACAGCAAGTAAGCATATCTCACTAGTTAAAAGTTAAAAAGGCACAGATTTGGGGGGGGAAAGTATTAAAAAGTGTGGATGCATTTTGGAAGAAGCCTTCAGGTAATCTCCAGAAGGTTCAAAATGTAAGGTTCATTTCACATGTGTGTATTGTTAGTTTTGAATTAAAATATGTGAATTGCCCTTCTTTTGTGGTGCAAGAACTTGTCCCTATCCTTTCCTTATTTCCTTATTATTTCTGCCTCTGGTCCAAAAAATTCTGTTAAAAAAGTAATGCACAGGGACACATCTACTCTCTTCCTTTATATGGTGAATATGGGCTTTGGGAACATGTGTTATCTGCCTAACATTCAGCCCAGCCTAAAAACAGCATATGGTCTTCAGAACTTTTATTGACCCCTTACAATCTGAAGAAATAGCTTTTGATTTTAAAGGATGCATATCTTGCACTTCTATCCTGAGTACATACTGGTGCAAAGGATACTATTTTACCAATTCCAGTGTTCCTCTTTGACTAGAGAAATTGCCTCTCTCTTAGAACATGTTCTATTAATGATACTGCATTTCTGCAATTAGCCACACAAACACATGGTGCTGTTGATTAGCATACGTAAAAGAGCCACACTTGTCTTTAACAAAGGGATGAAAATCTTTATTATGACAAAACACAAAGAGGAGATCACATTAACAAAAGCTGAGTTAGAGCAGATGCTGTTTAGCACTAAGATGAAAAGCCAAGAAGTTTATGAAGTGAGGTTTGGGGAGGGATTTGAAGAAAAAGAGGTGGTGCAAGGGAACATTTCTGAGAGCAAACTAGACATCAGGAAACAGAATTTAAGGGTTAGGAATGTAGAATGGGAAGAACAAAGATCATGCTGCAGGGATGTTAGGCTTCTAAGATAGACTTACCAGAAATAAGCCCACTAGAGTCCAATGGGCCACTTGATTTTCAAAGTCTATTATTTAGCCCTGGCTGGAACTACACTGGGGTTCATGAGACTGGTAACTTAACCCTTAGTTAGATGAGGTGCCACAGCCACCACCTAGCCTTGTAAGTTCTGGTATGCTAGGAAGTAGCTATGTTGCATTCCAGATACTCAGATGTCCTGCGTTTTGCAAATTTGCAGAAAAAGCCCAGAACATTCTATTAAGAGCAGAGGTCAGCTTTCTAAAAATTTCAGTTACCTGCATTGTTTTACTTTCTCTCATCTGTTCCAAGCAAGATTCTAGATCTTTGGGTGTAAAGATATGCTTAACAATGGCTGTCAAAGTGTCAGAAGACAGAAGTCAAGTGCTGAATATCATTTTCAATGATTTACCAGAAAGGAGGATTAAGTGCCTAATGTAGCTCGTCCTTCACATTTGACTAACATTTGACATAATTTTAAATGTAATTTTAAAATGAGTCAAGCTATGCAAATGGACTCATTTTGTGTCATTTTCAGAGGCTGCAGAATTCAGCTTTTTGTGTGCAGAACCTGGGTGCCTGGATGTAGAATTTTAGATTAAGCACCAGATTAATTCAGAAGAACCTCAGACCCCAAAGTTCTTTGGAAACCAAATTCCAGCTGGTGTCCTGATTCTGTGATCCTTAAAGAATAAATACTTCGCAGACTGGACAAACAAACACACAGCATTCTCTCCCAGCTACTACAGGGTTCTGAAACATTCCCACATCCCTCTCCATACCTGGTTCTCCGCCTCTGTGAAAGTGGGTCACCAGACTCCCCATTCATCAGATGCTGGGCAGTTGAGTGTGGAGGGCAGAGGCGCAGGTTCTTTAGCAGCTCCTGCTCATTGAGAAAAGGCTTGAGGCAGCCCCGTACTGGGGAGTTTCCCACACTGCTGGAGCGGATCAGTGAGCGAGACTGGTTGAAGGGCCACGGTGGTTCAACTTCTTCTTTCAGGACTATTTGGGGGGGGGGGGGGGGAGAGAACAAAGCAATGTAACAACAACAAGAAACCCCAAGAAAAAGGCAGAAGTAGACGATCAGTCCCCCAGTTCCTTGAGCCCAGTGCTCTTCAAGTACACTGGACCATCATTCCCAACCAGCCCAGTCATTATGCTGGCTGGATATCATGGGAACAATACTCTGACACTGCAGAATTAATGCAGGTCAACACCACTGGCTCAATGCTATGGTATCTTGGGATTTGTAGTTTTTAGTAAAAAGAGCTCTCTAAGAGAAGACTAAACATCTCACAAAACCACAAACCCCAGAATTTTATAGAACTGAGCTTAAAGAGGTATCAAACAGCATTATTTCTGCACTGTAAATGCAGCCTAGAAGACAGAACATTGTAGTAAACCTGTCTTGGGCAGATTTAAGATACATTTTAGGGAGAGGTTGATTAGTTTTATTTAAATGCAAGTAATTTAGATCCTTTAGAATCCAAAGCAGAATCATCATTTTTTTAAAAAACTTTTGATTTGCTTGCTGACAAGCCAGGGATATGAAAGAATACAGGCAAATCTCAATTTGCATTGGATCAATTTACAGTATTGCAAATTTATAACATTTTCCCAGAAATAACTAAATGAACGAAAGCTCTCTCACCATGCCTGTACAGTTGCGCAAGGCAGCAGAGGTGGGAGAACAAGAAGGTTGAAGTGAGAGAGTGAGGCACTCTGGAGTTATGAGCAGTAAAAAATGGTGACTGGATTGGTCTACTTTTACCTGTCTGAGCTAGGGAAGTGGGGTGTGGAAAACTGCAACCACAGTGTTGGCTTTGTTGGAAGGAAGGGGTTTGTTTGCCTTCTTAGAAGGGGAAGTGTGAGGGGGAGGAAGAAACATGAATGCCGAAGCCATGATTCCTAAGGTGGGGATGAGCAATTGGAATCTGCTTTCTTGTCTTGATGAAGAGAGACAATTGCTTTCTGTCTATGTGCTTAACAGCATTATCATCTAATGGTAAGCCAACTCACCCCAACCAAGCACCCCTGGAATCAGCAGTTGCTGCCTCTTCTAGACCCAATTAAGAACATCTACTTATTTCTCTAGATTGGAAAAGTAAGATCTGATATTTCATGCTTTAGCACTCCTTAAAACTTCTGGTGGGTTGAGTAAAATTGTTGGCTACGTCAGCTCTGCCGGAATGCATCCCCTGGTCCACAATGATTGCTGATGAAACCAGCCCCCCCATATTTACGTGAGTCTCCATTTACACGGCAAGTCCAAGAAAGCAACTCTGATGTAAACTGAGACCTCTCTACTGCCCAGATCTTTCTTGGCTTTGCCAATTCTACTATGGAGACACATCTTTCCCAACTTCCTAGGAGCAATTTCAGATTGGCACATTCTAAAGATGGCAGTGACACCCAGAATCCTGTACCTTACTTCATAATAAGGACTCTTTTCTTCTTGCAGAAAATTCCAACTTAGAACCTCCAAATTTAGATGAACTGCTGAGTCAAAGGCATAGAATTTACACCCAAATTGCATATTCTCTAACTGCCCTGATTTGAAAGGGACCATCCCAATTAACCCTCTGCTGTCCCACTTTTTCAGTTGCTTTGAAAATGTCCTAGTTTCATTCTCCTCCTTTCACTTTCCAACTTTGTCCTCAGTTTATTTCCAACTGCTGCAAACTGAGTTTAAAGTTCAAAAGTAGTTTTTACTCAATTAGCTCAGCAGGGAGAGAGGAGAAAAGAGGGTAGAATCTTGTCCTCACCAGTTAGATGAGGCAAAAGCAAATGGCTGAAGCATCTTCTAGTTTGTGTGTTCTTCCTAATTAATTTTATCATCTTCTATATTGCTTGGCCATGTATGTCCCAGTTTTCATCTGTTAAATGCTGGTGCATATGAAACTGGTATTACTCATATTCTCCAGTTTGTTTGTTTTTAAACACCCATATGCCCTTCATCCCACATGGGGCCAAGTCACCTAAATGGAACAATATCACAGTACCAGGAAAATATATTTTCCATTTTCTTCTCCCTTATGAAACTACACTACCTACACAACCCAAGTAGATTAGAATGGATGCCAAACTGGGACTTGCTATCTCTCCCCATCAGGAAAATGGCACTGTTTCTCCAACTTTGTAACAACATTTTCTGCTCCATCTAGACACCGATTCACCAAGTTCATTCCCTAAGGAAACTGTTCAAACTTATTTCCCAATACAGAAATCATGCATAGATATCTTACACTCCCGGTCTGATAGGGAATATGGTTTGATCTCCCCCTCATGACGTTTTGGAGGCAACTTTTTCATAGGAGCTGTGGGGAGAAAGTAAGATAAGTTCTTAAAGGGGGGGAAAGTCTCCAGAAATATTAGCCATTTTTAAGAATTGGCATTTTTAAGAACGTACGTTTTTCTAGATGTTTACAAGCTAAATTAAGAAAAATGACAGTTCTAAATTAAATGGATGAATGAAGATAAATGAGATAACTGATCTAGAAGTCAAGAATATGATTTCATGAATAATAAGGCATAAACATAAAAACATCAAGGTTTTTAGAAACAGCTGACTCTTTGTTCTTGAAAGACTACAATGAACATGGCTAGTCTATTCAACAATTTCCAAAATCAATACTACAAATATATTGTTAGACAAAAAAGCTTCACTAGTCAAGTATGTTTAAGTAGTATAATGTCACACCATTTCCAGCCACCTGACAGATGCCAAATAACAGTCATTTTAGGTGTGGAGGGTGAGCCCTGGTTAGTCAGCCAGCAAGTATCAGGAGCTGTAGGCTAGATTTTAGAGGAAGGAACTGGCAAAGCCACTTCCAAGTAATCCTTGCCTAAGAAAACCCTATGAAATTTATGGGGTCACAAAAAGTCACACGTACACACATGTACACAAACAGACATACTTATTCTACAGTGACTTATTTGTTGTTATGTGCCTTCAAGTTGACTCCAACCTCTGGCAAAGGAATCCATAGTTTTCTTAGCAAGATTTATTCAGAGGTGGTTTCCTATTGCTTTCCTCATAGATAGAAAGAATGAAACTAGCCCACAGGAAGTGGGTTTCATGGTTCAGTGTGGATTCAATTACTACTCTCTCAAAGTTCCAATCCAACACCCAAATCACTACCCCACAACCTATACTGAAATTACTGAATTCTAAAAAAGAAGTAAGACCATGGTGGTGGTGGGCATAATTCTTATTGTAACAATAAGAAAAAAAAACAAGAATAAAAGTCTAAATAATATGGTCTCTGTAAATTTGTTTCGATGTTTCCAGACATTTAACAATTGCTGTCATCAGGACATTCACACACCCATTGCTATTAACATGTTCACAATGAGCATGTCTTTAAGGTTTAAAACAAAAAAGGAGGTGCTGTGTTGTTCCATGGGACAACAGTTCACTTCTTAAACCTCAACTTTTATTATTTAGATAACGAGAAAATGCAAGTGTTTGCTGTCTTATCTGAGCAAGGGTGGAAAAATTGCAGCCGTCAAGATGTTTTCAGACTTTATCTCCAAGAATTCCTCACTACTGTAGCCTACAGCCAATGGGAGTTGATGTTGATTGGGAGGGCTGTATCCAATACAAAATTACACAAATGTATATAATCTGGTAGGGAGCATTCATGGCACTGACTCACCACGTTGATAATTAAAGAAGCCCTGGAAAACCACAAAGTTGTTCACCTGAAAGAAAGAAAAAATAATTTTCAATAAAAAAACAACCAAAGCAGATATGCTCCATACTACTAATCATTTGTAGAGGCCCCTATATTACAGGCAGCGGCATTTTGCTTTTTTTCCACACCTGGACAAACAAACAACTTCCCAGAGAAAGACTCCAGGTTCAATCCTTGGCATTTACAATTAAAGGACCTGAAGGATAAGGCCTTGTTTGTGGCTCCTGCAAGGCTGTGGAACTTCCTTCCAAGGGAGGCTAGGCTGATCCCCTTCTTGTAGTCCTTCTGCCAACAGACAGACATTTTGTATACAGGAAGATGATAGGCACTCAAAATTCAGAAGATATTCAGTTACTTAGAAGAAGGCACTTTTAAAAGATGGGCATTTTAAATCATTTTAAAATCATTTTTAATTCAATGGTGCTCTAATATTATAATTTATTTTACTGTTTTTGCACAGTGTTATTTCTTGTGTTTTAATTTGTACCTGTTTCTAATCTTGCTGTGAACTGCCTTGAGTCCTAGGTTTGGGAGAAAGTTGGGATCTATGCCAAATAAATAAAATACATCCCTCAAAAAGAGAGCACTTTTGCAATCTAGAGTGGTCATAAGGCAGCTCTTTTAGCCTCTCAAATGGAAACTAAAATTTGACCTATTTAATCTTAGTTTTCATTTCAATTTTAATATTTATTTTGAGCTGCCTCAGGCCTGGATGAGAATGAAGCAGCATATAAGTAAACTGATGTTTGGGGATGATTTTTCCTCTGGTTACATTGCAGATCTTTCTCAATGATAGCTAATGCTGTCTGTGAATGTGTTCTCAACCCTGCTTCCACAAAGCAACATGAGAGGACAAACATAAAGTACAAATGTCTGATTAAAGATATAGCTAGAAAAAGCAACAAATTCCAACAGTTGTCAATTTAAAAAAAAATAAACCCAAAGATCCCAGTATATTTTGATAATAGAATCATAGAATCATAGCTCATCTTTCAGGTAAAAAGGCAAAAGAACACTTATAAGAAAGTCTGTAAACTTTAAAAGATTCCATTGAGATGGTTGAACAAGTCTACAAGGGCTTGCATATGTGCCTTTAAGGTGTCTTACTAAGGCAAAATGCTAACAGAAGACAGAGAGAAGGCAGAATTACTCAACACCTTCTTTGCCTCAGTGTTCTCAGAAAAGGAAAAGGGTGCTCAACGTGAGGAAAATGGAGCAGAGGACAAAATAGGGGAATTTCAGCACAGAATAAGTAAACAGTACAGGAATATTTTGTTAATCTAAATGAATGTAATTCTCCAGGACCAGATGAACTACATCCAAGGGTATTAAAAGAACTGGCAAATGTAATATCGGAGCCATTGGCAATAATCTTTGAGAACTCCTGGAGACCAGGAGAAGTCCCAGCAGAATGGAGGAGGGCAAACGTTGTCCCCATCTTCAAAAAGGGGGGAAAAGAAGATCCCAACAATTATCGTCCAGTTAGTCTGACATCAATACCAGGAAAGATTCTGGAGGAGATCATTAAACAGAGAGTCTATGAACATCTAGAAAGCAATGCCATAATCACAAAAAGTCAACATGGGTTTCAGAGAAAGAAGTCATGCCAGACAAATCTGATATCTTTCTTTGATAAAATTACCAGCTTGGTAGATGAAGGGAATGCTGTGGATATAGTATATCTTATAATAATAATAATAAAAGTTTTATATTTATACCACCCTTCTTGCAATCAGGGCGGTGTACAGCATTATACAAAACATAATACATACAATAAAAAACATTTACAGTTAAAAATCACATTAAAACCAATTCTGGCCAGCTTGCCACTGCTGTCGGGGGGGGGGGGGGGGAAGACTAACTGGAACCTGTATCCGGGAATGCTAATTTGAACAAGAAGGTTTTTAATCCCTTCTTGAACTGGGCTAGGGAGGTGGCCGAGCGGAGCTCTCCGGGCAGCGAATTCCAGAGGGTCGGGGCCGAGGTGGTAAAGGTCCTCCTAGATGTGGAGGCCAATCTTGCCCCTGGGACCCTCAATAGTTGCTGCCCAGATGTTCTGAGTGTGCGGGGCGGATTATATGGGGAGAGGCGGTCCTCAAGGTATCCTGGGCCCAAGCCATTTAGGGCTTTATAGGTTATAACCAACACCTTGTATTGCGCCCGGAAACGAATAGGCAGCCAGTGCAGATCTTTAAGCACTGGTGTTATATGACTGGCCCTGGATATGCCAGTGACCAGTCTGGCTGCCATATTCTGTACCAGTTGTAGCTTCCGGGTTTGGTACTAGAGTTGCCCCATGTAGAGCGCGTTGCAGAAGTCCAATCGAGAGGTTACCAGAGCATGTACTACCGTTTCAAGGTCTCCCTGGCCCAGGTAAGGACGCAGCTGGCGAATCAGCCGAAGCTGATAACAGGTGCTCCTGACCATTGCGTCCACCTGAGATGTAAGGTGGAGCGACGAGTCAAGGAGCACCCCCAGACTGCGTACCGAGTCCTTCACGGGAAGTGTGATCCCGTTCAGGACAGGTGGAACCACCGCCATCCCCAGGCCAGGAGAACCTATCACGAGTACCTCCATTTTCTCTGGATTCAGACTGAGTCGGTTTTCCCTCATCCAGCCCATTACCGACTCCAGGCAGGCCACGAGAGCAGAGACGCCATCCTCAGTCACTGCATCAGTCGGAGACATAGAGAAGACTATTTGGGTGTCATCAGCGTACTGATAACCCCGCGCCCCATGTCTCCGGATGATCTCTCCCAGCGGTTTCATGTAAATGTTGAAAAGCATGGGAGACAGAATGGCTCCTTGAGGGACCCCAGATATGAGGGCCCTTATCGGAGCACACGTCTCCCAGCTGCACCATCTGGAACCTCCCAGAGAGGTAGGATCGGAACCACTGGAGCGCAGTGCCCCCGATTCCCACCTCTGCCAGGCGCTCCAGAAGGATACCATGGTCTATGGTATCGAAAGCCGCTGAGATGTCCAAGAGCACCAACAGGGACACGCTTCCCCTGTCGATGCCCAGACGGAGATCATCGACCAAGGCAACCATGGCCGTCTCAACCCCGTAACCCGCCCGAAAGCCGGTTTGAAATGGGTCCAGATAATCCGTTTCGTCCAAGATCGATTGAAGCTGGATTGCAACCGCCCTCTCGATCACCTTCCCCAAAAATGGCAGTAGCGAAACTAGCCGATAATTATTATGCATCAGGGGGTCGAGGGAGGGCTTTTTTAACAGCGGTTTTACAATGGCCAATTTTAAGCTGGATGGAAATTGCTCGTCCCTCAAGGATGTATTTATAATCCGGTGTAACAATGAAGTTACTACCGGTCCCCCCCTGAGCCGCTAGCCATGAGGGACAGGGATCGAGAGAGCAGGTTGTCTTCCAAATGCTTCTAAGGATCTTGTCCTCATCATCGGTACTAACCAACTCGAACTGATCCAGTTTAATGGAGTCCACGGAGGCTCTGGATACCTCTACCCTAGGTTCTGCCCTAATGCCGGCGTTAAGACCTTCGCTTATCCAAGAGGTTTTATCCGCAAAGAAGTTGTTAAATTGGTCACAGCAGGCCTTAGAAGGTTCAAGGATCTGGTTTGGGGCAGGAGGAGCTCAGTTAGCTCCCTGACTACCCTGAACAACTCTGCTGGACGCGACTCCGCGGACGCGACACAAGCACCATAGAACGAATTCTTAGCTGCTCATATCGCCTCTCCGTAGTCCTCCAAAAGGCGGTCTAGGAGAGCCTTGTCGGCTAAGCGTAGGTGTTTCCGCCAGCGATGCTCTAGCCGTCGCAGAACTCGCTTCCTCGCCCGGAGATCTTCCGTATACCAGGGCTTACGTTTGGAAGCAGGCCTGGGAGGGCGCTTGGGAGCGATCCTGTGTATAGCCCTAGAGAGACCGGTATCCCAGATACCAGTCAGGGCTTCAACAGAGTCGCCGTCATCTCCAACCATGTTCCCCTCTAAGGCTTCTTGGAACCTTCTGGGTTCCATCAGCCTTCGAGGGTGGACCATCCTAATAGGTCCACCACCCCCCGGGGGGATCTGGGTAGGAGCCTTGATTTTTGCCTCTACGAGGAAATGATCCGTCCATGACAAGAGGGAAATATTAGTTATTTCCGCCCACGGATTTTCCGCATCCGTACAAAAGACCAGATCGAGTGTATTACCCGCAAAATGCGTTGGACCCGAGATCAACTGGGACAGGCCCATGGCCGTCATGGTATCCATGAATTCCCGAGCCACACCGGATGGAACATAGTTGGCCGTGAAGGGGATGTTGAAATCACCCAGGACAAGTAGCCTGGGTGTTTCCAACATCAGCTCCGAGACCAACTGTGTCAGCTCGTTAAGGGAGTCTGTTAGCGCACGGGGTGGCCGATACACCTTGATTTCAGTAAGGCCTTTGACAAAGTTCCCCATGACATTCTTGCAAACAAGCTTGTAAAATGTGGGCTAGACAAGGCAACTGTTACATGGATTTGTAATTGGTTGACCGACCGAACCCAAAGGGTGCTCAACAATGGCTCCTTTTCATCCTGGAGACAAGTGACCAGTGGCGTCCCACCGGGCTCTGTCCTGGGCCCAGTGCTATTCAACATCTTTATCAATGACTTGGATGACAGAATTGGAGGCATACTTATCAAATTTGCAGATGACACCAAATTAGGAGGAATAGCTAATACCCCAGAGGACAGGATCAAAATTCAAAAAGACCTGAATAGACTAGAAAGCTGGGCCAAAGCTAACAAAATGAAATTCAACACGGAGAGATGTAAGGTACTGCACTTAGGGCGGAAAAATGAAATGCACAGATATAGGATGGGGGACACCTGGCTGAATGAAACTACATGTGAAAGGGATCTAGGAGTCCAAGTAGACCACAAGTTGAACATGAGTCAACAGTGCGATGCGGCAGCTAAAAAGGCCAATGCAATTTTAGGTTGCATCAATAGAAGTATAGTATCTAGATCAACAGAAGTAATAATGCCACTATATTCTGCTTTGGTCAGGCCCCACCTGGAATACTGTGTCCAGTTTTGGGCCCCACAATTCAAAAAGGACATTGAGAAACTGGAGCGTGTCCAAAGGAGGGCGACTAAAATGGTGAAGGGTCTGGAAACCATGTCCTATGAGGAACGACTTGGGAGCTGGGGATGTTTAGCCTGGAGAAAAGAAGGTTAAAAGGTGATATGATAGCCCTGTTTAAATATTTGAAGGGATGTCATATTGAGGAGGGAGCAAGCTTGTTTTCTGCTGCTTCAGAGACTAGGACCCAGAGCAATGGATGCAAGCTGCAGGAAAAGAAATTCCACCTCAACATTAGGATAAACTTCCTGACAGTAAGGGCTGTTCGACAGTGGAACACACTCCTTCCTTGGAGTGTAGTGGTGGCTCCTTCCTTGGAGGTCTTTAAACAGAGGCTGGATGACCAACTGTCGGGGATGCTTTGATTTGGATTTCCTGCATGGCAGAATGGGCTTGGACTGGATGGCCCTTGTGGTCTCTTCCAACTCTACGATTCAATGATTCTAAGGCCACTCCATGAATTTTGTTGGGCTTTCATTTCATAGGGAACTGCACAGGGCAAGGAATACTCAGGTGTGCTTTACCATTGCCTTTCCTCTAAAATATAGCCTGCCACACTTGCTATTCCTTTTCAATTCCCCATCCAAATATTAATCAGACCTGATCCTGCCTAGTTTCCAAGGCCAGACAGGATCTGGTGCTTCCAGCTTTTGCTATACTCCAATATGTCTCACTCACGGTACATGAGTAGGTGTTTGTATGAATGTTGACAGGATTACAGTCTGTGCAGTTCCACTTAACAGCACGTCCTCTCAGAACCAGTATGCAACTAGAGGTCAAGAGATGGTCAACACACAAGACGTATCTCCATTTTTAAGGCGTGACCTAAGGACCTCTGGGAAGTACACACAAATTGCTCTGAACATTTTGGATGAATAAAATAATAATCTGCAAAGGCCTCTGTAGTAGCTACTTCCCACTCCAGAGTCATCCATATTTCAATCCCACTGCCTCTGCAACTTAAAAAACCAGCACTTTAGAAATTATGGACTTGTGCTGGCTAAAGCACATGGAGTATTTCTTTGACTTTTAGAAGGCAGAGATATTTCTGGATTTCCCTCTGCCCTAAACAGCAACTCCAAACAGGCTACCTCAAATGATAAAACTGCAAGATGAAGAGATGGTCTACTCCATTGTGAAGAAGACTCACTTGAGGGATAGTGTCACTGAGGCAATAGTGTTTCCGGAGAAAGGACAGGAGTTTCTCTGAGGGACGGTCTATCGCCAGCTGGTGGGGTTCTACTCGTTCCCGCTGGAAAGGGGGAAAGAAGCAGAGGAAAAACCAGTGAACATAAATACTGTGGGATAGAACTTTCAGCTCAGAAGGGGAAGGATGAACTATAGAAGCTTTCTGGAAAGCAATCCTTTCCAGAGCCAACGACATGTTTTCTTTAAGATTTAAGAAATTTTTTAAAGAGGAAAAGAGAGCAAGATAGTAGTAGTAGTAATACTTTATATCCCGCCTTTCCCTTTTGAGGATCTAGGCGGGTAACAACAGTCCAATATAACATTTAAAAACAGTAGTAACATGATCCCAATCCCCTAGCCCTCCCTCCTTCTGCTAAAATACAAATAAAACATCATAACTATATAATAACAATAGCAGTATCACACATTACACCACACATTTTGGACTCTCAAAGGATGAGCCTTTACCCCAGTGGAGAAATAGGACATCAACATAATTAACAACTAATCATGGATTCTCAAAAGGTTAATCTGAGCCAGAGTATACTTTATGAAGATTTGTTTTCAGGTTCATGGTCTAACATGGATATACGAACCATATGGCTCTCTATTTATTGTTGGAGCGCACCTCTCAGCAGCCCTACCAAGCACAGATTGGGGTCCTGTCTGCACAGGGCAAAATAACATGATCTGTCTCTGTCCTCTCAGTGATCAGTTTGGACAATGCAGGGCCCAATCCCTGGTTCTGGTGCGAACTGTCCGGACAACATACGGCCACTTCAGCACCAAATTTGCTCTATATTACCCTTAAAATATTTTTTAAAAAATCATCTTTTGCTCCAGATCTTCTAGGAAAATCTGAAGTCCCATGATGCAATGCTGGGTAGCTGTTTGCAAGTGTATCTCACTGTGCTGCCCAACCCCACTGCTGGCTTGAGTAACTCGTTCAGAGATCAGGATGAGGTGTCCAGCCATTTGATCAATGCTGGGAGCCTTGTTCTGACCTCAGAATGTGTCAGCGGCAGCAGCACCAGATGGCAGTGGGACGCATGTTGTGAGCAGCAACCTGGTGTCACAACATAGTACCCGATGTATGGTAATGGAGGGACATCGGGGCAACCTTGGGGCCAGAATACTGCTATGTATCCTGGCCCATGCAGACCAGGCCAATGGTGAGGTATGCTAGAAGCTGCACTGTAATCACATTTGGAAGGCTAAATGATCCCCCTCTTAATCTAAGTGGTCCCCAAACTTTTTTGGACTACCGCCCCCTTTCCTCTTTGCTTACAACCTCAGTGCTCCCCCCATCCCTGGATATTAGGCCTAATGTTCTAGGGCAAATTCAAAGCAGCCAATCTTGTTTACTGCTCTCTTTACTACACAGTCACTCCGGGAGCAGCAACTGAGCAGCTGGCTGTGCCTGTGCTAGCATTATGGGAAAGGGTAGGCAAGAGGCCTCTCGGTCCTGCTCAGCCAGCGGCTCAGTTGCTACTCCCAAGGGTTCCAGTTGCAAAAGACAATGCTTCTCACTGTCAAGGAATGACTCTCGTGTTGGAGAGGGATGCATCCAGTATGTATTTAGGGGGTTTATAGAAGCCACATGCTCTGGTCTGAAGACTGGCATAGATAGAGAAAGGGAGAGATTTTAACTACAGGAGTCACTCCAAGGCAAAGGACTCTTTACAAGAATTGACCCCAGATACTCCTCCCGCTCCTTCCCCAGAGATGCCTTCCCCACATGGCTTCAAGTGTTCACAACCCTATGAACAAAAGCAGAAGCAGCAGCAATGGCATCACTAAGGTGTATGGTGGTGCGGAAAGCACTGGGTGACACCCTAGAAGAGGGGTGACCCCAGTTGAGCCCCCTCCAAGTTGCAGGGTAAGGACTGCTACAGTGGGTGCCTCCACTGCATCCCTCTGGAACTTGCTGGTGCAGCGTTTCTTTCCTGAGGGGAACGGCACTATGGTAGCAAAGGAGAGGGCCTGGCTCCTGCTTCTGGACCTCGCTGGCACAGTGTCCCTTTCCTCCTTGGGGTAACAGCGCAGCGGCAGCAAACGAGATGTCCAGAGGGACAGACTGAATGACAGCAAGGTCCAGAAGGTCACACTGCCACAACAATGAGGTTCAGACAGAAGCAGCTGGCCCTCTCCTTTGCTGCCATGCTGCTGTTCCTCTCAGTAGGAAAGTGGCGCCATGGCAGCGTGACCTCTGGACCTCGCTATTGTGGTGCTATAGCAGCTCCTCCAGATCCTGCTGTTAGTCAGTCTGTCCCTCCAGACCTCGCTGTTGTGTTGCCTCAGCAGCTGAGGAGAAGGCTGGATGCAGCCCTCTGGACCTCACTGTCAGTCAGTCTGTCCCTCTGGATCTTGCTCCAACCTGCCAACCAAATCCTGGCAAAGCTCACAAAGTTTAAGCAGGCTTCCAAATTTGAAACCTCCTTTTTGTCATTACTTCTCCCTCACCATGATGTGCTCTAACTCCTCACTCCAGGCAGTCTGCCCCAAAATAGAGCTGCTTGTAGCCACAGTAGCAATGCCCTGCACCCAAGCCTCATGAGAATTTCCCAACCACCACCCCTAGCGAAAGATGCGGCTGAAAGAGTGAGCTCATGTGGGGAGGTGAAGAGACACCACCACACAAGGAATCTGAAAGACTGTGCAGTGATTTTAAGGGACCTTGAAAAGATGTTTCATATAGCTCTCACCCTCATCATGGCCTTTAAGGCCCCCTTTTTTGCACACCAATACTTTGATTGAAGGCCACCCTCCCCCCCTTCCCCTCAACGCCCCCTTGGACCTTTCTGACACTCCCTGGGAGGGCATACCACCCATTTTGGGAATCACTGATCTAACTGATGAAGCTATTCAGGATCAGGAAAGAAATATCTCCACAAATTTGGTTAGGTGCTGAGAGATTTTTGTTTTGCCATGTGGCAAGGTTTAAATGCAGTATCTCAGCCCAGTCAGAATTATCACACTGGAAGCTTCCTGCTGGATTTTACCCCTTAAGCGGGAAAAAAGATAGCTGTACCTGCAACATGTATTCAAACAGCTCCTTGCCATAGCCATGCCTCTGGAGAGACTCGTGTATGTAGAAGTCCAGCACACACAGGGGTTCCACTTCATTATGAGCTCCATTGCGGTCCTGAAAGGAAACAGGAAGATTTTCAAAATGCAACAGTTGCATGTAAAATTAAACCTACAGCTTAAAAGCTAGCGGCCATGCTAGTAGAAACTTGTAATCCAAAGAAGTAACCATTTCAGACTTTGCATAACAGGCTACAAAGGAAACCAAACTCAAATTTATGAACCACTATTACTTTGCATGTCATCTTCTACTTCCCTTTCAGAGAACACACAGATCCTGAACTCCTCTGCCTCAGGGAAGAGTCAACCCACTGAAATTAATGGATTTTGTTAATCACAGTTAACTTTATTTCAACATGTCAAATCTAAGTAAGACTAATATTGGATTTAACCCTAAACCATACTCATACAGTTGTTGTCACTGCTTCAGAGACATTCAGGCACCAGTTTACCCAGTGCATAGAATATTGTTAAAACAACAAAAACAAAACCTAAAACAGCTCATCTATCCCATCAACCCACTAAAAGCAGGATCTGTTTTCCTTCTACCTATTCCACATGTGTACATCCCAGACTCCTGTACAGTTCCCACAGAAAAGTCAAACAGTTGCTTCTGTCACCATGTCACCACCAGTCCTGTTTCCCACACAGTTTGTTTTAATCACCATATTAAGTGCTTTATTCAGAGGCATTCAAGGAAGTTATTGTCTAGAATATGGGTCAGCAACTATGGGCCTCCAGACTGCAACCCCTATTATTATTATTATTAGTAGTAGTAGTTGTTGTAGTAGTAGTATCCTGCTCTTTTCCCAGAACTGGAACCCAGAGCAGCTCACAATGTTGTGAATTATGTTATGCCCGAGTTGGGCATATTAAAAGAAGAATGCATTTAAAAACAGAAAAGTGGTACATTAAAACAGAATTAAATTGTTACAATATTAAAATAGACAGATTAAAAGAATAAAATACAGTTAAAAAGATAAAACTCTTTAAAATACTTACAACGATACAACATCCCCAGCCGGTCCTTTAAAAACATTCTGTTTTAAAAGCCTGTCTGCATAAGATGGTTTTAACCTGCCAGCAGAAGAGTTCCAGAGTCTAGGGACAGCCAGGGGAAAGGCCCTCTTTTGTGTCCCCACCAACCGTGCTTGCAATGTGATCCTCTCCTGAGGATCACAGAGTCTGGGCCAGCTCATACAGGCAGATATAGTCTGCCAAATAGCCAGGACCTGAGCCATAAAGGGCTTTATAGGTCATAACCTATAAGGGAAGAGGGAGAGATGGGCAGGCCAACTTCATCAGGCCTTGCCTGAAAAGAAGAAGGCCTCCCTCTATCCACCACCATCTAGAGGGAGAGATGGGCAGGCCAACTCCAGGCCTTGCCTGAAACAGAAGAAGGGCCCTCCCTGCAGTTATCTGCCTTGGTCCAGGCCTCAGAGGGAGAGAAGATCTGTTGGGCTTTCCCCCTTCCCCATCTCCAGGCCCTTCTCCTTTTGTGTCTTGTCTTTTTAGATTGTAAGCCTGAAGGCAGGGAAATGTCTAATTTAAAATAATGCAAGCCGCTCTGATAGCATTTTGGGTGAAGAGTGGGGTATAAATACTATAAACAACAACAACAACAACAACCAGCACTTTGAATTGTGCCCAGAAACAAACTGGCAGCTAGCAGAACTGTTTCAACAGGGGCGTTGTGTGGCCTCTATAATCTGCCCCAGTTAGTAGCCTGGCTGCTGCTCTTCTGACCAGTTGCATTTTCCGAACACTCTTCAAAGGCAGTCCAAAGTAAAGCATGTTACAGCAGTCCAAATGGGATATAACCAAGGCATGTACCACTGAGACCAAATCCAGTGTTTCAAGAAATGGGTGCAATTGGCAGACAAGTTTTAAATGTGCAAAAGCACTCCTGGTCGCTGCAGAGACCTGGGCCTCCAGGTTCAGAGCTGAGTCCGGGAGTACCCCCAGACTGTGAACCTGCATCTTCAGGGGGAGTGTAACCACATCTAACACAGGCTGGGTCCCTGTTCCCTGATCTGCCTTCTGACAGTCCAGGAGCACCTCTATCTTGTCTGGATTATGTTTCAACCTGTTTGCCCTCATCCAGTCCATTACCAGGGACATAGCCGGGGGGGGGTTCCTTGGGGTCCGGACCCCCCCTTCCATTAGATAAAAGGAATGGTGTGTCCTGATGTGCTGCTGCACCCAAGCCCCATTATAATGGTGGCACTTAGTCTGGACCCCCCCCCCTTCCCAAAATCCTGGCTACGTCCCTGCCATTACTGATGACATATATTGGTTTAGAGCCAGGACTCCTATAATCCCTTATTGGCTATTTCAGCTAGGCTGATGGAAGTTGTACGCCAAAAGCCATGGAGGACCACAACAGCCAATTTCTGGTATACAACAATCTTACCCACTCTCATGACCTCGAATATGTTGACTGACGTTGATGTGAATCACAGCCCAACACATAGAGAGGACCCAAAAAAAAAAAAAAAAAAAAAGGGCTGGCCCATACTTTTGAGTGGATTCTTTTCTTAAAGAGAATACTACACTGTGATGAACCCACTGGGCAGACTTGGCTTCCTGGCAACCAATCTTGGTTCAGGCAGACTGTGAGGGAGGGCTGCAGGGGAATTGGAAGGTATAAAAGTACAGAGGGCCCTTGGTATCTGCTAGGGTTTGGTTCCAGAGCCCTCTTTGGATACTAAAATCCATGGATGCTCAGGTCCCATTAAACACAATTGCAAAGTGGAATGATGTCCCTTATATAAAATGGAAAATCAAGGCTTGCTTTTGGGAATATATATGATACCATCACATACACATATTTTCTCATACAAATATTCTGGTTAGGTGGGAAGAGAAATTGTGAAACTAAGCTTTTTAAAAATGCTGGTCTGATTGTGTCACTAGACATGTAATAAACACATCCAAGCCTTGTTTAGGAACCAAGCATCATAGGCATGCACTCTTACAGCTAATTTTTCAGTGAAGCTTACCAGTACAAAGAGTTTTTTGTAGCCAACCTTAAGGAAGCCAATTATAGCTCCTTTCCCAGTTCTGAAGAAAGAGAAAGATATAATACATTAGTAGGAATAGATGACTAGTGACTTAGATGAAAAATGAATGGTGTGAAGACCTTAGATGAGGGTCCTCAAGACAGACAGCACATAGAGAGTGTCAATTAAAGTCTGGATGGGCAACTTGTGGCCCTCCAAATTTTGTTTGGACTGCAGCTCCCATCTGATTTAGGCAGCTTAGTCAGTGTTTAAAACTAATAGGAGTTCCAATCCAGCAACTGCTGAAGGACCAGAAGTTGCCCATCATTGAACTGAAGGCTGTTCTTGTGTGCGTTGAAATCATTTCCAAATTATGGTGATCCAAAGGCAAAACTATCATGGAATTTTCCTGGCAAGATTTGTTCAGAGGGGGGTTGCCATTGCCTTCCTTCAAGGCTGAGAGAGTGTGACTTGCCCAAAGTCACCCAGTGGGATTTCACAGTTGAGTGGGGATTCAATTCCTCGTGTCCCAGCATACTAGTCTAACAAACCCTACACCATGCTGGCTCTGGAGGCTAAGTGAGTAAAATTGTCTCTTTTTAGTAATGCAAGCAAGTTTCTTTCTCATAAACAATTGATTGTGTATTTACATTTGGCAGCTCTTTTAGAGACCGCATATAATTGGAATGGTTTAGATGCCCTGTCAATTTATTTAATTATATTTATATACCACCTTTCTTCCAAAATATCTTGGTAGATAGAGTAAGTTTGGGATATGCTAACGGAAAGATTAAGTGAAAGAATGAAAAACACTGGAAATGTCACTCTAAATTTCATGTGATAGAGCACAAGTTTATTAGTTATGCAAATGAAAATGCCAGTCTTTTCTTTCCCCTATTCTTACATGTTGATTTTTGGAGAGATACTGTATTATAGTCATTGCTTTTGTGCTGGCTGGAAACATTTTTGACTCAATACTTATGAAACACAAACTGGATACACATCATGGTATTGGACCTCAGATACATTGTTGCTTGTGTTTGTTTCTGTAAAATCTTTAAAATACAGTACAGGGGTACCGCGGGTTACGAAATTAATTCGTTCCGCCGCCACTTTCGTAACCCAAAAATCTTCGTAAGGCGAAAAAGCCATAGGCGCTAATGGGGAAAAGCTGCGATTTCGTGCGAAATAGCGCCGAAAAGCACCAAAAAATTTTTCGTAACCCGAAATAACCTTCGTAACCCGGAACAGTTTTTTTAAATGGATTTTTTTCGTAACCCGGAAATTTCGTAAGGCGGCGCATTCGTATCCCGGGGTACCACTGTACTAATAAAAACACTAAGAGAGTGCCCTTCCAAGAGAATCCCATGGCTACACTTAGATTTAAGAAAAAAGACAGAATTGCTGAGAATTCTGGTTTGTTATTTGTGAGAAGCATCATGCTCCGTGATTTTCTCCTTTGGCTCCTTTCACTTGTGGGAGCTGTTAAAACTTATCAGGGAGCAAAAAATTCCTATTACATTTACAACCTGATGCTGACTTGATGCTCCCCCATTAAAAAAAAAGAATATAGAAGCAATTCATGTGCCAAAATCTGCTTCAAACTCTGTTTTGCTAAGAGGCTGACAAACCAGGTGTCTGGGTTTATATGCAATGGGAAATGTTTTGTTCTTTTTTAATTTGAGATTAGAACAGCTGCTTCTGTGAGGAGCCAAGTTGGTGTAATTGGTTTGTAAATAATTAGCCTTAAATATCAGCAATAAGCAATAATTTTTAAAGAAAATGAATACTGATATTTCAAAAAATTGTCCATGTTTTAACAGGTTCCAAGAAAAAAATACTATGGCCAACCTCTGTGTGTGATCTAGGAAAGCAGAGCCTTTTCCAGCTGAATGCCAAGATGATCGCCATGGAAAAAACATAAACTGCAATCTTATACGTGTTTTCCTAACAGTAAATACCCCTGAACTCATTATGGCCTGAGTAGGTATGCCTAGAACTCTCCCATAAAGGACCCAATCTCTCCTGCACTCACACTCACGTTTTTGCTTCACTATCCTTCAGGATGTAGAGAACATGGCGGTTGGTTTGCATTCGTGAGGCGCTGGTGATTGGAATTGGCAGATTCTGGGCCTGAAACCAAGAAGATTCTAGTTTCAGAGATCTCAAAGGTGGAAGAAGAGACTTGAAAGGCCAACTGGACAAACTGATATCTGAACTGCAGCCTGTATTTCTTGGTAAGATCCCTTCTTTTATTTCTTGCACCCTTTGGAGAAACAGCACCACTTTACTAAAAGACAAATCTCTAAGCTCTGGGCAACCTGTGACTCTCCCTTGACCCCCAAAATATAGCCTGCCCACCCATTCATGGCACCCTGTAATGGGTTCAAAAGGTCTGCAGTCTGGAATCTTGAACATAAGGAAAATATTAAGCAGTTGAATTCAGTTTGGTGGACCACAAATTGTGCAGACTTGATGCATCATTATTGGAAGCCTGAGGTACCTTCATTACGTGTTCCGTTCAATAGTTTTAGACAGACCAAGCTATCCCTAAGTTTCACATTTGTCTCCTTTGTTTTATCAAGATGACAGAGATGGGGCTTATCGTTTCCCTTATTGCACTGTTGAGAAAGTAAGACTGAGAGCAGAGTCTGAGACAGAGCCTGATTTATTAACCCAGCCCATCCACAACCAAGCACAGATCAGAACTCAGATTTTAAGGCTACAAATTCAACACTGACCACACAATCCTGCTGGATAGATTGATATAAAATCCCAGCGCACTGTCCCTCTTAAATTTCCTTGAGGATGTCCAAGACTTCATAGGAATAAGAAAACTGGTTACACATATTATCCTGAAGCTTTTATCTCCATGCTGGCTGGGGCTGACAATGGTTGCAGTCTTCTGCAACATCACCATTACACTGTTCCCCATTTACAAAGAATGCATAATCTATTTCCTGGCCTTCCAGATATAAACATTGACTTACCTTGGCAGAGGCTTTGCCCATCTCATCTATAATCGTCATAAGCTGGTGCTGTAGATCCACCCTGATAAGAAAATAAACTCAATGGGTTAAAGACTGAAGGGATCTAATCACAGTGGAAAAGTACCATAGAAAGTTGTCTGAATTCCCAAGGAAGGAATAAACTTTGTTACAAGGGAAGCATGAGCAAGAAAATATATATATATATTAGGGCAATTTCTTAAAGCCAATCTTACATGGCTTTCCAAGTACCAGGTCCGCTGATTTTAATGGGCCTTTCACCCAAACAGAGCTTAGGCGGGGTACAGACGGCCCAAAAAGGGTGGTCTGCCCATGCCATGTTTTGCTGCGCAAGGAAGCTGCAGCGGACAAACCGCACGGCTTCCTCATGGAGCAAAAAGAACCTGCAAAGAGTGGGTTCTTTTGTGGCACGATACTGATGCCGCAGTGTGCCAATGGCACACTCGAGACGTCAGTATTGCACCGTGATGTGAGGACGCTAAGTGTCCATTACATCAAAATAGTGGTGCCCATCTGTACAGGATGCCGCCATTTTGACACCCTCGTTGGGAAACACCACCCCTCGAACGTGACGAGGGCGGCCTATAGCGCCCGTCTGTACCGGGCCTTAGTATTCTACAGGTAATTAATACAATGATCTGCTAAATGTGCTAGAATTACCCATAACCGAGCAGCAGTAGGACCTACAGAATCATCTCACAAATGTTTAGTTAGGGATGGCTTCAGAAAATTATTATAGGCGGGTTACATACCGCCATTTGGGACGTCCCCAGGACTCTGTCCGTAACAAATGGCGGCGGCCATTCCACATGGCTGCTGCCATCTTGACGTAGCGGACGCTGTGCGTCCGCACATCGCACAGCGCTTATGATGTCGCGAGGGCGCCACTGGCGCCTCGCGGCATTATAACTGCGACGTGAGAAAAAGCTCCATTTTGGAGCTTCTTTTTTGCTCTGCGCGGGAGCCGCGCGGTTTGGCTGCTGCAGCTCCCTCGCGGAGCAAACAGCAGCGGCGGTCTGTAACAGACCATAGTTACTCTTTTTAAAAGTCACATTTCAAGCTTTGCCCCCAGATGCATATGTGTTTTCAACCCTAGAGTACTCTTCTCTCAAGATTACAGATCCAACCACCAGATCTCCCTCTTCAGAACACAAGAGGCTGGCTAATAGAGAGGCAGACCATTGGCCCATCTAAGTCAGGACTACCAGCACTAGCTGGCAGCCATGGCTCTTAGGTTTCAGCCAGGATTCTTTCTAGTCGTACCTAGAAATTCCTGGCATTCTACGACGGTTTCCTACCCAAATACTAATTGGGCCCAAACCTGCTTGGTTTCTGAAATCAGATGAAATTACCTAGAGGTGATACTGGGAGGAGGCACACCTGGATTTTATATGCTCCCATACATTCAACTTCCTTCCAGTTAAAAGGATCTCATCTGGTGGTACTAGGAAAGATACCTTCTGAGAAACTAAGCGCCTACTGCCAGGGCTAGGTGCCTGGACTCAATGTGTGTCAGTTTCATATGTGAACCCAATCAGCCCCACAGACTGCTGTCATTTGACCTATAAGGATCACAGTGAACTGTAGCCCATGTAGACCACAGAGTGGCATTTGACTCGATCCAGCCGGAGCCAGTAGATTCGGGCTGGGATGGGCAGGGCTGGGATGGGCAGGGCAGAAACATGAGTTGTCTGGAACAACTGAGTGAGTATAGTTGCTAGGTAATCTTATGTGTTTTGTCCATTCCAGTTATCCTTGCAGGATTTTATTAGGAATTTCCATCTCAAAGGTGCTAACCAGAAGTAGACCCAATAGTTCATTGAAATTGTCATAGCACTCAGGAGCTTGACTTTCTCAGCTTCTCCACAAACCTCATGTGCAAATTCAGCTGTGCTCCCAGATATCTTGGACTATACCTTCTATCAGTCCCAGCTGAAAGATAAGAATGATGGGAGTTATAGTCCAAATCATCTAGAAGACACTGGACTGGAAAGGATGTTGTGAACATGTCCCTCCCCTTATCACAGCTAGAGGAAACTAGATCTTGAACCTCCCATTCTTTCCATAAGTCATGCCTTCCAAGATATAAGGCCCATTTTACACTATAGCAATAGCAAATACTGTACATTACACAGTGCACTCCCTATTGTTAATCACTGTGCTGGTGTATGTTTTAATATATGTTTTAATCTGGTTTTAATGTTTTCTGATTGTTTAACTGCTTTTTTTAAAAAATTGTATTTTGTGGACTTTTAAAAATGTTTTTAATTGTTGTAAGCCACTTTGAATCCCAATCTGGGAAAAGCCGGGATATAAATATAATAACAATAATAACACCAAAAGCTGAATATGCAATGACATGGGACAAATACTAATAGATTACTAAATGTGACCTAGCTCGCTAGGGTAGACAATCTTCCACAGCAGGGATGAATAACGTAACAAAATGTAGGACAGAAAGTGGAGGGCAACTCTGGCTTTCTTGATGACATTGGATTACAACTCTCATGAACTTTAGCCAATACAGCTATTTGAAGGGTGAGGCAAACTGCAGTCCAAAAGCATTTGAAGGTCATAGATGCCTAGAGAATGGCCTAGAGAATTGTGTAGATCCATTCTGGAAACAAAGCATAAGAAGATACTTGGTGGATCAGAGTCCTGTTAGATTGTTATAAACTAGGATGCTTTGGCTGCCAACTTTCAGATCTGAAAATATACTACAAAGTATAACCTATAGAGTATAAGATCTAAAATAGAAAGCACAACGCCTTGTGTGCAGTTGGCCCTCCACATTTGCGGCTTTATTTGAGGTTTTGATTAATGGGTTTTCTCTAGAAATCTCTAGGTCTGCAGTTCTCAACCTGTGGGTTGCGGAATTAGGAAGGTTGAGAACCACTGCTCTAGGTGCTCCAGCTCAACTCTGCCAGAGGTTGACCATAGAGTTGTGCTGGAGAACCTAGAGAATTCCAGAGAAAACACTTCTCTAGGCATTTGTAGGTCCTCCAGCATGATTCTATGATCAGCTTCTGGAAGATGTTGACCACAGAGTTGCATTGGAGGACCTGGAGATTCCTATAGAGGGGTTCTCTCAGGTAAAAAGAATAATGTTTTTTTATTTGCGGTTTTCCCACATTCACGGGGGTCCTTCACCCTTAATTCCAGTGAATGTGGAGGGACCACTATATTAGAGAATGTGTGTGTTACTGCCTACTCAGTGGTAAACAAGGTAACAGAAGGTCCAACAGATCTGACTACTAATAAATTCCCTAGCAGGTGCACTGGCTGGTGTACTTAGGATGGCCAGCAGCCAAAAAACCCAACCGGACTTTGACAAATTAGCTAGCATGGCCAGGATGATCAGTACAAGCAGTTGTAAACATTGACAATGCCCATACATGTGTGAAACTTTAGTCTACTCATACCCTGAACAGGTACTGAACTACAGGAAAAGAGATGTCAGTAAAACATTAAGAGGAACTTCCTAACAGTAAGAGCTGTTTGACAGTGGAATACGCTAAGAAGATGGTGAAGTGTCCTTCTTTGGAGGTCTTTAAACAGAGGCTGGACAGCCATCTGTGCTTTGATTGTGAGTTCCTGCATGGCAGGGAGTTGGACTGAATGACCCTTGGGGTCTCTTCCAACTCTATGATTCTAGAAAGCATGTTTTAGAACAAATGTTTTTTTATCAGTTAAATAGCATTTTAACCTTGATCTTGACTATAGTAGGATATATACCGTAAGACAGCCAGTGTGATGTAGTGTTTTGAATGCTGGACTGCAGCTCTAAAGACCAGGTTTCAAATCCCCGCTCAGTCATGGAAACCCACTGGGGTGGCCAGGGGCAAGTCCCACTCTCTCAGCCTCAGAGGGAGGCAAAGGCAAATCCATCTCTGAACATGTCTTGCCAAGAAACCTCCATGATAGTTTGCCTTAGGGTCACCGTAAGGTGGAAAGGACCTGAAGGCATACAACAACACCATACTATATGTGTATCTCAGTTAATGTAACAAGTCTGTTCCTGGGCATTATTCTTGTCCTCCTTGGTGGTTAGGACACCTGGTCACCCTGAAATGCTATGGAATTCTGGGAACTGTAGTTTTGAGAGAAATGATTAGCCTTCTTTGTTAGGAAGCTCTGGTGCCACAACGAACTACAATTCCCAGGACATTATCACACTACGCTTGTTAGAGCGCTATTATTCCACTTCAACCACCACAGCTGCCTCCTGTGGAATTCTGGGATTTGTAGTGAGGGCCGAGAGCTCTCTGGCTGAGAATTCCCAAGGCCCCTCCTTAAACTACAAATCCCAGGATTCCACAGGAGGCAGTCCTAGCAGTTAAAGAGTGGGAACAGTGTGATGTGATAATGTCCCAGAATTCCACAGCAATTTATAAATTTTATTATTATTTGTGATTTACTATTATTTGTGATTTATTATCTGTAATTTTTATTATTGTTGTTATTTGTGGTTTTTTATTATTATTTATTACTAAAAGTGGTGTCAAAGTGGAGTTATTCGCTCAGTGTGGAAAAAGCCTGTGGCAGCTTATCCTTATTTCGTGAGCTTTTGGGGTTGGCGCCTCATATTCGCCTCATAAACATAACAACAACCCTGTGAGGTGGGCCGGGCCAACCCTTGGGCCACGCCCCAATAACGGTCATTCGCGCGCAGGGAGGGCGGGGCTGTTTCCCGGCATTCCGCGCGCGCGGAGGCCCCGCCCCGAGACAATGGAGCCTATTGAGGAGACAATAGATGGGCGTGTAACCAATGAACGCACAAAGGGAAGGTCGGGACCGACAGGGGGAGCTGGCTCGCTTGGGGGGGGGAAACAAAACAGAAGCGTTCGATTTCCCAAGAAGCCCCGGGGCAAGAGGGCAAGGAGATGGTTACTTGCCTACTCTGCTATGATTTGGAGAGCGATCAATCAATCAATGCCTGAGGCTAGTAAAGGGGAGGAGGGGGCGTTCCCTCCGTTGCCGTGGTTACCTGTGAGTCGTGGTGAAGCCGGCTCCTCTCCGTCCCGAGGGCTGCAATTGTTGGTCCACAGTGGTGATCCGCTCCCCCAGAAGGACGTCCACGTCGAAGGGGAACTCCATGTTCCCTGCATCCGGGTCCTTATCTTTTCTGCCTGTGTGGACTTGCGGCTAACTAACAACACAAGAACAGGAGGGCTGCTGGCTCTGGACGGCGACGTGGCGGCGGTGACGCGCTACGCTCGGCCACGCCCCTAGCAACCAGGCCTAGTCTCGGCGCCGGCCTCGCCCAGCCTTGGCAACGAGTGTAAAAACATATAGCACATAATAACAAAATACCTTACGGTACAAAGACAATACTAAACATGACTGCCTTCCCTTTCCTGGCTTGTCTATTTTCCATGTACTCCATCACTTTTATCTTCCATTCATCAATTTCGAGCATATATGACCCTGGCAGCAGAAATCACATAAAACAGTAACTCCCCATATCTCCTTTCTAACTTTTCTCCCGTCATCCCTCATATTAATATTTAATAAAACACATTTTAAAAAGATAATACTATAAACTGTATATGGCTCCATGCTCTGGAATCTTGGGATATCAAGTTTTGTAGGCTTCGTTGTTGTGACCCCCAGAGCTCTCTGACAGAGAAAGCTAAACAGCTCACAAAACTACAGATCCCAGAATCCCATAGCTGCCAGTTGTCAATCTGGGTTATTTCTGCAGTTTGTTGCTGTGTACCTTCAATTGTTGCCCATTTATGGCGACCCTAAGGTGACTCTCGCATGGGTTTTTCTTGGCAGAATTCCTTCAGAAGAATTCTTCCATTGTCATCTTCTGAGGCTGAGAGAGTGTGACTTGCCCAAGGTCACCCAGTGGGTTTCCATGGCTGAGCCAGGATTCGAACCCTGGTCTCCAGAGTCATGGTCCAACCCTGAAACCATAATGCCATGCTGGCTCTTGGATTCAGCATTAACATTTGATTGGATTTTGTCTACTAAATGGGGTATGCTTGTATATGTTGACTCAGAAACTCAGTATGCTTCCCTCCCACCAGTGATATAGACTTGGGCTCAAGTCAGACTCATGTCGCTTATTGACTCAGCAATACATTATGCTCTGACTCAACTCAACGTGAGGCTACTATATTTTTAGGGATTGACTTGGTTTCATTATTCACTTTGAGCAGCAGCCAAGACCGGCAGCATGGGGCACTTTTCTTGGAGGGGACCAGCAAATATGTTAGGCAATAGGCTTGGGGCGGAAGGACTGTCCTAAAATTTCTTGCAAGGACTTGAAACTTGAAGGTAGAAACTTGGGACTTGACTTGCAACTTAGGGTAAGGTTTAATACATGTCTGCCTCCCAAATACCAAGCACAGGATGGTGATTACAGCCTTCATTTACATGTGTTATACGGATACTGTTTCCAGAGAACATTCAACCCGACACATCTATTTTCAAATTAAACTTCTTTGTATTACCTCAGGACAATTTCACTTTTAAAGTCTACTGCATTATCGAGGGATGTGATCATTATTATTCTTTACTACTTGTCTTATATTGCCTGCTTATATTTGTCCTATATTTCCTGCTTAGTGTTTTGTTTTTTTAAAAAAGGAGAAGTACCTGATTTAATTTCACACTTTTAAACTTGACAATTAAAATACAGTATAATGCTACACATGTCTTGTTTTTAATTTAGCGTAATTCTAGGGAACTGGGTACAGTATTGCAGCTAAACAATTTTACCTCATTTTAGGTATGTAGTATAGGCAGCTTTTCTATTAAAAAATGTGCAGACTGTGTATAGCAACATAAAGTAACTGACAAGATCTCTCACAAGTGTTAACAGCTATCAAAAGTGTAAAATAATTTTCTTTTGGTATGACCCCATTAAATAACAGCATATAATGATAATAAACATGTGAAATAGCACTGAGGGAGTCAGCTTGAAGAAGAGAAGGGCTTACTGGAATTTGCATTTAGTTTCCCAAAATCATTTGAGCTCTCTTGTTAGCAAACATGCAATTTTGTGTTACTGTACACTATTATACATAAAATTAGTTGTCATCTGCTGTGAACTGGTTTGTAAACTGCATTGTGAACAAGATATGTGATCACAAGGGTGCCCAGAGCACTCTGCTACTTCCAAGGGATGTGTCATGGAATTTCCCAAATGCAGGTACAGAGAAACCAGAGTTGAAACAGCTTCTCAGAATGTGTGCTTAAAAGTATGTACACGTGCAATCACTATACAACAGGGGTGGGCAACTGTGGGAGGTTAGGGAGCCACAGTAGTCCCCTAGGAGGCTGCACCCACCACCACCACTGCGAAAACCAACATCTTTACCCCCTAAATAACCCCAATGCTCCAATATGCTCTCTAGGGGCTGTGGGAAGCACTTTCACCATGTGTTTAGGCCCAAGAGGCTTTTTTCCAGAACAAGAAGTGACCAGAAACCACTACGGTTTTTTTAAAAAGGGCCTTTCCAAAATGCCCCATATACCTATATGGAGTAATTTTTCTAAACCCCCCACATGGGGCCTTAAGGTCACAGCAACAGCCTACCTCTGCTATACATGCTTTAAATCAGATAAAATTAACTGACCTAATTTGATTGTACTGTATTAATTTGTGTGGGGCACTGAAAAGAACAAGTATGTTACTTGTTTCATTTGTTCTGAGATTTTGACAATGAGCTACGGCTGTGTTTATAATGCATTGAAACACAAAATGTAAATAGCTAGACAGACCAGGGAGCACTTTCTTGAACCTCATTGTGCTGCTCGTGGAGAAGAAATAGGATATAATTGTTATTGTGCATCCTTGGTACTCTTAATATTTCAAACTACTGTGCCTGTTCTTGCAGTTGCTTAGAAACATTTAACAAAAAAAGTGGTGAGGGGGAAAATGTCTTTAAGGTACTGTAAATTAGCATGGCGTAGTGGTTTGAGTACTAGATTAGGAAACTGGGGGCTAGGGTTTGAATTACCACTCAGCCATGAGAACCTACTTGGTGACTTTAGATAAGTCACTGTTGGTCAAGCCTCAAAGGAAGGGAAGGGAAAACCACTTCTGAACAGATTCTACCAAGAAAACCCCATTATAGGTTAGCCACAAATGACTTTTAAGCACACAACAACAATCACATTACCTTAAAGAGCATGGTGATTTGTTCTACAAGAGCCACTTTGAAAAGAGCAATGAATAGGATTGTTCAGATTATATAGTATGCAAAGTCACAAGCTACATAAATATGACTGGCCCAAGGTCACTGAAGGAATATTACACTTAATTACATGATACAAGTCAACAATATTTCTTGCCTTGTTTGGCATTTAATTATTTGGCAATAATCCCAGGTATGAAACAAAATGTAATTCATAAATAATTTGCCAGGCCACTTACAGTCATTCACAAATTCCTATGTTCATCAATGACAGCCAGAAAAAAACCTGATTAGTTTAGTTTCCTTATTCTTTACTATTTCTAACTTGTTCTTTGAAAATTTGAATTATCCACTAACTATAAACATTTTCTTTAAAGTTATTCACAAAATGCTCAGGATACACACAGTTTCCTAGACTTATGGTTTTTCAGCAAGAAAAAAATTACTCTCTCAGAAATTTGTATAGCAAACTTGGAAGTAAGGTAGCTAACATCCAGCTTTTCCAAAGCAGGATCAGTGAGAAACCACCAAGGTCAACTCCGCTAATGTATTTGATATAATGGACCTTTGACTCAACAGAGGCTGGCTTAATACCAGCGTTACATTTTAGGGATTTATTATTATACTCCTTCTAGCTACACGTTTCTTACAGTGTTACACAGGAGTGGGTTGCATACAGTGACTGGAATTTATAATCTTTTTTTCTGTTGTTCTCTCACACTGCTTGGCTCTTTGTCTTAAGAGCCAATATTTCACAAAGAATATTGCTGTAATATATTTGCTAGTCATTAGGGCATCACTGGGTCTTTTATTGCCAATATTTATAATCCAATCTGAATCCTCAACCAGGTGTATTATGCTATCTATTGAACAAACTGTTAATCTGAAACTGCTCTCCCCAAGTCCCCCATTTTCTGATGGTTGCTTTCAACTGCACAGATTAATCAGCAAGCAGAGTACGAATGGAGGAGGGAATAGCAAAATTGCAGAGATTGTTTTTTTCTTGTTGTGTGCCTCGAAGTCATTTTTTACTTATGGTGACCCTAAAGAGAACCTATGATAGGGTTTACTTGACAAATTTGTTCAGAGGGGGTGTGACATTGCCATCCTCTGAGGCTGAGAGAGTATAACTTGTCCAATGTCACCCAGTGGGCTTTTATGCTGAAGCAAGGAATCAAACCCTGATGTCCAGAGTCATAATCCAGAGTTTAAACCACTAAACCACACCAGCTCTACACACAGACTGGATGCTTTACTATGGGCTACATATCATGTTTTGTATTAGAGTGAAAACTGGCAAAGGAAAGGGAATGGTTGAAGGTTTGTAGAAATGTGACAGACTGAAGACAGGCTGAATAAGCTGTTTAATGTAATAGAGAGCAGGACTTGGTGAATTTTAATAAGCACTGTCTGCATTGGTTCTGTGCTGTTCCCCACTTCCTACTCAGATAAGTTCTAACACCAGAGTCACTGAGAGGACCTTTCACTTTATTGACTCAGAAAACACAAGAGATGAGAAAACAGGGCAGCCACCATCACAGATGAATCTCCCTTCACAGGATTTTTAGGGGTGATTATATCCCCGAAGAAATGTTTAATTCTGTCCATTGTTACTTGATAGATTCAAGGAGGGCCGCTCTCCTCCTTCAGGTAGTCCTTGTAAATCCTCCTGATCCGTTTAATTTCCTTTTCTGGGGGCTGATGCCATTCATACCACTCATACCATGCAGCTTTGCTCTGAAGAGCTGGAGATGGTGCAGTCTTAGTGACAGCTGGATGTTGGTTGCTGAAATCGTCATATTGGAAACTCACAAAGGGGATGGAGAAGAATAAAAGGCCTAAGGGAGCAGGGAGGAGAGAAGACATGTTAGAAAGAAAACAGCCCTCCTAATATCTCAACAGAGAGACCACCACCCTTGCTTTTCCATCTCATACTACAATCTGGTGTATGGATGAGGCTGCATGTATAACACAGTTGTACAGAAAAGGGTAATCAAGGGCCCAAACAGACAGGCCAAAATAAAGCTGCTTCAGGTCACTTTGGAGGTATGCTGTTTAAATTATGCATGCGTCCTAAGAGGCTGGAAGCCATGACAAAGCCATGCTCCAGTCCTAAGGATTGGAGCACAGCTTTAGCGCAGGTTCTGGCCTCTTAAGATGCATGTGTCATTTAAACAGCATACCTCCATAGTGACCCGACACAGCTTTATTTTGACCTGTCTGTTCAGGCCCCAAGATGAGCAAGAAAAAACAGGTTACCTGAAATGATTATTAGTCATGATGGCTATGTATTATTTACAATACCATAGCATGCCACAATATCATGAGCATGTAAGTGCTACTGTTGTAGTCCCAGATGGCCTTATTTGCACAACACCACTGCCAAGCTGTACATATTCTAAAATGGAACAGCTTTGACTCTCTGGCTCAGGAAAATAAGCATTAGCTGAAAGGTTTCTCCAGTCCAGTCCTATAGCCAGCACCCCGCTAAACTTTATTATTTGCCACGATCCAGTTTGATAAGTTTCCTGTTTAAGCTACTGGGACTAGATTCTATCTCTCCCAGCATGTCATTCTGCAGCTGGCAAACACTGTATTACAGACAAGAAATGAGACTGAGAGATGCCAGTATTTGGTCTAACTAGCATGGCTCTTCTCGTGCTCTCATACACTTTAGAAGTTCCATCTAAGTCTGCTCTCACCAGAACTCCAACCTCCTTCTACTCACCATTCTCTCGAGCCTGTTGAATAGCTTTGGTCAGTAGCTTGTATTTCTTCATGCAAACACCTGCAATAGAAAGAAAGATATGTTTCAATGTGTTAAGAAGTCTGTTGTGTTACGTGAAAGCACTTGTACTCAATACTGGAATATGATGTTTTAAATTACGTGCTCCTGACAGAAAAATGTAATTTTCTCCTCATCACAGGACCATGTTTGAATACTGGGCAGTTTTTGCAGAAATCTCACTCATACTACCACACACTTTTTTCCTGTTCCTCTTAGTAACATAGTGGCCAGAAGCAGGGAGGAGAGGATGAAGTTTTGCATGTAGAGACCCCTCAATGTAATCCCTGGCTCAGTTTCCCCATATTGCAGGGGGCAGCTGAGAGGAGGATCGCTCTTGCTGCCTGTTTTTCAACAACTGATTCATGGTGTTGTTGTGATGTGCCTGGCCATGTTTGTGGGGTGATGGCAGGAAACGTGAGTCTAGGCTGAGAGGGCAGGAGTAATCCTTGAGTCTATTTAAGGATGGTGGTGGGGGTGAGGATTCTACTTGTAGAAATTTTTAGACACTTGAAATGCCCCTTTCTCATTTTTTTTTCTTCTTTAAATATTTTTACATTCATATTAAACAAGGATCAAAGAAGAGTCTGAGTTTTTTATCATGTACCTTAGGATTCTATAAGCCAGTAATAGCGAACCTATGGCATGCGTGCCAGAGGTGGCACTCAGAGCCCTCTCTGTGGGCACACATGTCGCCCTAGCACACAGTTTGCCAGAGTTTCTCACTAGAAAGCCAGAGGGACATGGCACTTTGCAATAAATAAGTGGTGTCCAGGTTGCAATTTGGGCACTCGGTCTGCTTTGGGAGGGCCTAATTAGAAATTGTCTTGTAATGTACTGTTGTTGGGTTTGTTAAAATCAGTGATCTTTGACATGTAAATAGAAAGGAAGAATGTACCTTTTTAGAATAAGAAATAAACTAATATGCTCCATTAGGTAAGCCCCAAGTGTTACATTTCGTAAGTGGGAAACAAGAAAGCCGCCTTATTTGGTTTGTTGATCTAACGCAGCACTCATTCTTCTGACTGGCAGCTGTTCAGGGTTCTATGCAAAGAAAGGTCATTCTTGCTACCTGATCCTTTCAACTGGATACACCAGGGACTACACTGAGGGCTCTCTACATGCAAAACGTGTTCTCTAATATTGAGATATCACCCTTTCCCCAGTCATGACACTGTTACACAGCATAACCACCCCCACAGACGTTTATTTGTGTGGCAAAAACTGTTCCAGCTTACAGAAAACTCTCAAGAGGCCAACAGAAAAATGAATAAACTAACACAAGAAGAACTCTGACAGATCAGATTAAAGCTCCACTTAGTTCAAAATCCTGTTTTTGAAAAAACCAACTAAACAATTCCAGGAAAACCATGAGCAATTCTAGCCCTCCCATGCTGTTGTTTCCAAAAGATTACTATTAACTGAAAATGAAAGTTTCACTGAGACATCCTAGAAAGTCCTGAGATGGAAGCACTCTTCAAGTTTTCTGAAACTGAACAGAATACACATGCTAGCCTGATCCAGCTCAACATGCTTTTCTCTTGCCTTCTGCATGCAAAGAGTGAATTTCTGATGTATTCTGTCCTATGTAACTTTCCACATAATTTCATATCCTGGTTTTCCATCGTTCCCAGCACATGGAAACACTCTACAGATAAAGGAGGTTCTCTACTATAGAAAGCTGGCCTCTGCACATAGAAGGTGATAGAAAAGGGAACAGAGGCAGCCGGGGTTAGTGTACTCTATTCAAGTATGCATGGAGAGGGTTTCACTATTGTTAGAAGCAGAAATAAGAAAGGTGTCAGTCAAAATCTCAGTGTATAATAAGCAGAACTTTCATTATAGTGGTCAGAACTTTTTTTGTTATATCATAGTTTTACTGGTAGCATGGTTTTAATTTAGATGATATTTTAATTGCTTTATTGTATTAATTGGTCAAAAGCCTTTGAAGACAATCTAAAATTAAAGGGTTTAAATCTGGACTCTTTACTCCTTTTGACGGAGCACGAGTGCTTCAAGACAATTAAGGATTGTTTTCTGAGTTGGGAACATAAGGAAATTTATTCTACCTCTCCCAGAGTATGCTCCCCTTTTGTATTTGGCATTCCCCCCTGTTGTGGTGAGATACCAAAATATTTTCAATCGTTGTCCCTTCAGGCTGCGAGGAAAGCCTTCCTTTTTGCAAGGCTGAACATCCATCCGTCATGTGTTACTAAGGGGAGATATATGAAAATTCCATTTGTTAATCGTCTTTGTATATGTGAGGCAGTTCCAGATACCCTCCAACATATTGTTTTTCTTTGCCCATTATATCAAAAACCGAGAAAGAATTTGATAAAGAAACTAATGGAAATGAACTATTGTGTAATGGATATAACTTTAGTGCATTTATTGGAGGATTGCAATGAGCAGATTACACGAGTGATGGCAAATTTTCTAATGGAGGCAACAAAAATCTGGTATAAATTGAACAACTGTAGTCCATAGAATTACATGTTACACGGACGGAATTTTAAAGTATTTATGTTAATGATTTTAGTTTAAAATTTTAACTTGTATGATGTTTTTTTTATTTGAGATGCCTAATAAAGGTTATGGTATGGTATGGTATTATGCTTTTAGATTTTGTTTGTGAACTGCCTTGAGTCCCTTCGGGGAGAAAGGCGGGGCAGAAATCAAATAAACAAACAAATAAATAAAATATTCAGGTGGGTTGACTGCCTGGCTACTACTTGTTTATAGTAGACGTGCTTTTAATTTAATAATTTTGACTTTAATTTGAATCAAATATAAATAAAGAGCAAATAAAAATAAATTATGGCTTGGATGAATAAATTATTTTCTTTCCTGAATCTACTTCTAATCATTTTCAAAGAGTGTTCCCAATATGGGAAAGAAATGGAAAAGACTTCTGCGTGTTTCTCCTATAAAATCTGTAATTGTTACACAACTATTTCATGCCTCCCCCTCTTCACATGCCAATGGTTCTATAACAGCTCTGCAAATTCTGTAAAGAGGTGCAGCTTAAGAAGTGTGTTGGTCTGTCCATAAGACTACTAGCATTTCCCAATCTCGACTTACATAACCTCATCCGCTTGGGTTCCAAGTGATTAAGCGGAATATACATAAATAATAATAATAATAATAATTATTATTATTATTATTATTATTATTATTATTTCACCAGTCTGGCTGAGGATGAAAGGAAATATTGTTCAACATCATCAAGGCTAGGAAACAATGTACAACCAGCTCTTTCTATCCTCAGACTTGCAACCCATGGATTGGAGCATGCATGGATGGCCCGCCTTTTCTACTCAATGGTGGTGCATGCATGTGGCCATGTTGTGGCTGTGGGCATGTCAAACCACCATTGAGAAGAGCAGGACTTGAAGTCCCGTGATATTTGGCATCCACCTGTGGGGGTCCAGAGCGGAACCCCCACAAGTACAAAGAGCCGGCTGTAGACTTTGAAGCACCCAACACAAGGCAAACAGTCCTCCCTCTGTGGAAGGTTCCAAAGTCCGGATTTGGGGAGGACTATGCCATCTTGCTAATAATATGACCACGGTTAGTGGAACAAAACAGATATAGAATTATCTATTTTCCTTGCAAATTCAGAAACCTCAAAAGAAAGATGACATAAGGGTAGTGAGTTAAACAGGGGAAGGCAGTAGGAAACTTACCTGTGTGTGTTGGGTGATAGATGACACCTGAATAGGGACAGATAAACTGTTCCAGGAGCTTCACATTCTGTGAGAGGAAAGGGAAGATTAGATTTTACATATCTCAAAGCAGAGGAGAATTCATGCAACACTCAACCTATTTCTGAGTATCCTGTCTTATGCCATCAGGAGCCCAAGAAATGACATCATGGGACTAAGACTTTTGTGCAATGGCCAGAAATCATGGAATATCCTCCCTAGAGAAATTTACCCAGTTCCTTCCTACTAGCATTTAAATGCATTCCAGAAGAAGGCTACTTTCCTTCTTCTCATTATCCTTCCTGAGTTTTGATGCAGCATTCTCAAAATTCAGTTCACTTTCACATTGTTGTTGTTGTCAAATAAATCAAATAGATGTTATTGTTGTTATTAGTTAACCATTTCTTCTAGTTGAAAGATGGATTACCAGATATACTCGGCTATAAATCTAAAAATTTATGCCCAAAAATTGACCTCAAAATTCCAGGTCGTCTTATTTATGGGTCACTATGGTAATGTGATAACAGCTCTTTCAGATTTCCCCATGAAGTGGGGAGAGGGGTTTATTTCTCTCTGGAGCCAAGCAGTAAGAGTCCTGGATGACACATTGATACTGAAATTTGTTTAAGAGTCTCTCTCTCACACGCATATCTGGCTGAAACGAAAGCTGAAACGATGAAGCAAAAAAGCATCATTGAGTGTCTTTCTTGCCATACGCACACATACACACAGAAGGAGCCTCCAAGTTTTACCCTCAACCTATCCACGAAAAATCTAATTTTGGCCCCCAAACCTGACCTTGACTTAAACATGAGGTCAATTTATAGTTAAGAATAAAGTAGAGTCCCGACTATCCGACATAAACGGGCTGACTGATCATCGGATAACCGAAAATGTCAGATAATCTGGAGGGGTCAAGACATTGTTCTCAATTTTTTTTTTTGTATGTGTGCCGCCATTGGAAACAGAAGTCCCTCGCCACCCCTCCCCTCTCCTCCCCCTTCTTCCTTCTATCCCTCCCTCCTTCTCTGCTTTCCTCCTGAGTCCAGCTTCCTCCATGGTGGCTTCTGCCCCGGCTTGGCTGCAGGGGGGGGGGGGGGAGTCTGCCAGGGCTGGGAGAGGGCCGAGGTTCCAAGCTGCAGAGGAGAGGACTGGATGCTCAGCCCAGTCCTCTCCTTCGCGGCTTGGATTTCCTCAGCTTGAAGGGAGTTCACAGACTCCCTGCAGGCTGAAAAAATCCAAGCCGCCGAGGAGAGGCCTGGGCCGAGCACCCAGACCTCTCCTCCATGCAGCCCACACCTCTCCTCGGTGAGGCTTGGATTTCCTCAGCCCGAAGGGACTGAAGGAATCCAAGTCGCGTGGAAAAAAGGCGTGGGCCACACGGAGGAGAGGTCTGGGTGCTCAGTCCAGGCCTCTTTTCGGCGGCTTGGATTCCTTAAGCCCACAGGGAGCCTGTGGACTCCCTCCAGGCTGAAGAAATCCAAGCCACGTGGAGGAGAGCTCTGGGCACTCGGCCCAGGCCTCTTCTCAGAAGCTTGGTTTTCCTCAGCCCAAAGGGAGTCCGCGGACTCCCTTCAGGCTGAGGAAAACTATGCCATTATCCGACATCTCATGCTTCTTCGTGAGTGAACACGAAGAACCATGAGACGTCGAATAATCTGGAATGTCAGATAACCGAAGGACAGATAATCGAGTCTCTACTGTATACGGTATGTATTTCAATACCTAAATGAGAAAAAACTTGTTCTTCTTACCCGATAATCCAGAAAAAGGTTTTGGTCTCTACAGATGGGGCAGGGGTTCCCACATACATGTGTCCCTCTCTACAGAAGAAAAGTGTTGTTGAATATCAGTTAGTCACCCCAACATCATAAAACGTACTGCAAATATATTAAAAGGAAGGAGTTGCAGTTCTTTATATAAACAAATAAACAATGTCATCCCTTGCATAAATATTCCATTAGTTTCATTTCCATCAGGCCCAGTCAAAACATGGATGCCTCCCCCTACCATTTCAAGCAAACTTAAAATGTGACAGGCAACAAAAAGATACCCAGTCTGACCCAAGATGCAGGGCCCATCAAATACTAACATTACTTTCTAGGACCTCAATTGCTTCATCAAGTGTAAAATACAGGAGAACATTTAATATTCTCTCAATTGCCCATCCCAACTATACTGTGACTCATTTCCACATTTCTGAACCAATCTGAGGATAGCGTGTTACTTTAAGTGTGACTTAAATCAACAATAAAACAAAACAATCACTATACTATCTTGACTTCTTGGGATGAAGCACACTAAAGAAAATCTCAACACTCTTTTCAGAATCCTACAACTTCTGGCACTCACAATGCAAGTCTTCCGTGTCTTCTGCGGTGGAATTGGACCCTTGTGATTACGCCTGTAGCCAAACCAGACAGGTTTGCTGCCATATCGTTCTATGTATTCTAAATGGGAAAGAGAGAAAGTGCAGAGCCAGTCATTCAGAGTAGTATTTTACCAATGATCTCCAAAACACATCAAAAGGTTTTATTACCCTAAACTCAACTATTCTCTGAAAACTAAGCATCCACTTCACACAAACATGCTAGATTTTGTACATCACAGGAGATGTGTCACTCCTTCAAAGTAATTTGACAGAAGCAAGGCTTAGTCCTACTTACACATCCTTGGAAAGAAGGCAGACTGATCCCAGTGGGATTTACTCTTCAGTAAGTATGTGGCCTAAATACCCTATAAGGCACCAGAATCTGTCTGATCTTGGAAGCTAAGCAGGGTCAGCTCTGGTTTGTACTTGGATGGGAAACCCACTAACAAATACCAAGTGCATTAGTCTTTATTTCATAGGAAGGAACTGGCAAAACAACCTCTGAGTATTATTCCTTGCCTAAGAGAAGGAGTCCAAACAGGGGACTTAAAGGCACGCACACATGCGTGCACACACACACACTTCCTTTACTTAAGAGGAATGAACCGAGAGGAGTGGGTAGCCCTGATACTAGGACGTCCATGCTTCACTGGCTTGTATGTGATGGAAAACTGCACTATTAGTTTATCAGTTGTGGGCAGAAGGCTCAGAATTTATTGTTAGATTTCTGGGTGGTTTGTGGTCAATCACCAAGGGAACTTATAACTGTTTTACAAGAGAAAGAAGAAATGACTTCTCACCCAATTTAGGTTATTGGAATGTAGACAGCTCAGGGTAACCCAGTACAGGTGTTTGTGAGAAAGTACTGAGTTCAGAAGAATTTTATCTATGAAAATAAAACCGTGTCTGAAATGAATGTGCTTTAATCCTAACCTGGGGTTCATTCCTTTTTTTAAAAAACTGACAGCTAGATTTAGCAAGTCTGTAAATCTGCTCATCCTTGGTTTACTCAAAGAAAAAGGGGAAAAGTAACTTATATTGGGCTAGGTCACTTTTGACATTCATTTTAAACAAAGCAGGCTTGCTGTCTCCAAAACTAGAATTATTTCTTGCGTCTCAAATTCATTGTCTTTTAGTGCAATCCTGTTCTTGATTATTTAGATGTAAGCCTCTCTATGAATGATAAGATTTGCTCCCACTTAAACATGGACAGGATTACAGGCTTTGTCTTTAAAGCTTTCCAAGTGTTTTACCTCCGCCTCTTAATTCTTATCACTTCCTGCTGGTAACCTTCCTATCTTCATCCCAGTCGCATGACTGTTTCCTTCTTCCTTGCTGTTCCCTTTGCCTTGAACTCTCAACATAGTGCATATTTCCAGTCAATTGATCATGAAAATCTATAGCCATTAAAAATTATGATTTAGCTGTTCAATTCTGTTTCCTGCATGAACATGGTAAGACCATTTGTTCACGTCTATCCCATGTTGTCCTTGCCTAACCCTTTCTCTTTTCCACCCCCACCGTTATCTCCTTCACTGTTTAAATTTAGACAGTAAGCTCTCCAGAGGGCAGGGATTCATCCCTCACATACTCTCTTTTACATGGTTGTGATTCTGTGAGGCCTCATGTAAATGAGCCTCTCTCAACCAAGCTGCTGTGTTGGACCGCAACTCGTTACATCACCTAGCATGAAATCTGTTGTTCAGCATCTTTGGAGGTAACCAGACTGAGGAAATCTGGGGCACACTGACAACACAATAAATATACGATACAGAACTGCATATGAGAAGGGAACTGCAAGGTATATGTTGCAGTGCAGCCCACTACTCAAGCAAGTGCTTTTTCTATTTTCTCAAGGTAAAGGTATGAAATATAAATTCTCAAAAGCAAAAGTTGATTTTGCAATGTTATATAAGGCCACCATTTTCTATGCCATTGTTTTAATGAGACTTGAGCATCCACGGATTTTGGTATCCATGGGGGTCCTGGAACCAAACCCCAGCGGATAACAAGAGCCCACTGTCTTACCCATCCTATCTAGTCTTATCCATGTAAAAACATCCTTAGTACAAGTATGGATAGGCTCTTGTAGCACCTTTGGGACCAACTGTTGAAAGAAGTTGTAGCATAAGATTTTGTAGAGCCGGTCTACTTCCTCAGATCAAATTTCTCTGTACTGTTCATGTCCTGTTCTACTAGCTGCCCGCAGTTGTGTGTAGGCAGAAGAGAGGGATTAAAGTGTCTGAATTACATAAACAAAAACACACAAGGCACACTTTTCTCACTCCTTCACAAACACACACCATTCACTGCTATATTTTATGTCCCCCAGATACCTTCACTCTCCAGGTACTCCCATGGCTTGTCTTTAAAACGTGATTCTGTGTCAAAAGCAATGGGCTCTGTGGATCCATCTTGGCTGACCTCTGTGCTGTAAAGGTGGAAAGGCAATTGTTTGGATAGCAGGGGGGATGAGCTGGGTATTTTCTAAGGGAAGACAAAGCAAAACAAGGCAAGCATTAAAGCCAGGTATCAGCATGACCAGTACTGACATAGTATAGAAATACCAGAGCTCTAGTAAATGAGAGCAAATTTGAAAAAACACTTAAGGACATGTTTTATGTTGGAGAGCCAACAGCTTCCTCTGACTTTTCAATATAAAGTTTGGTTTTATTAACTGCCTTCGAATAATATCTGACTCATACTGAGCCTGTGGATGACACCCCTCCAAGCCCCCCTATCCTCCACTGCTTTGCTCGAGTCTTGTAAGTTCATGACGATGAACTCCCTGATTGAGTCTAGCCATCTGGCATGCAATCTCTCTTTCTACTGTCTTCCGCTTTTCTTAGCATTATTGTCTTTTCTAATGAGTCACGCTTTCCCATGATGCACCCAAAATACGAGAGCCTTAATCTGATCATCTTGGCTTCCAGGGAAATCTCTGGCTTTATCTGTTCAAGAACCCACGTGTTTGTCTTTTTGGCTGTCCATGGTATCCTCAGCGCTCTTCCTCAGCATCATATCGCAAAAGAATTAATTTTCCTGTTGTCTGTTTTCCTCACTGTCCAGCTCTCTCTGCTTAGGGAGTGCTTGTACACTGATAAGAGGTATAGAAATATACTTGTTATTGCTCTCATCTGTACGTGGTGACAGGGAATACAATGGACTGGACGGTTCTAACTTTAGTGTTCAATTGTGTATCTTTGCACTTTAGGATCTTGTCTAGTTGTTTAATAGCTGCCCTTCCCATTCCTAATCTTCTGATTTCTTGACTACATTCTCCATTCTGGTCAATGTTTGAACCAAGGTATGGGGATTCTTTAACTGTTTCAATTTCCTCATAGTCAAGTTTGAATTTACTGTATATAGTTCCTCTGTCATCATTATTTTTGTTTTATTTATGTCCGGAATTAAACTTGTCTTTGCACATTCTTTTTTCTACCTTCCTTAGTAATTGTTCCAAGTCTATTTCCCTCTTAGATCGTTGATGTTACTTTCTCCTATCTGCACTCCTACTTCTGAGTCTAAACCTGCTCTTATGATATTCTCTGCATACAAGTTGAACAAACGCAGTGATTGAATGCAGCCTTGCCTGACCCCTTTGCCAACTGGGAACCACTCTGGTTGTCTGAATTCTGTTCTAACAGTAGCTCTTGTCCTAAGTATAGATTCCTCATCAGGACTAGCAAATGTGTTGGCACCCCCATGTCTTTATCTGTCGTCCATAGTTATTCATGATCTATGCAGTCAAATACTTTGCTATACACTTGTCCCTCTACATCCACTGGGATTAGGGACACAGGATCCTCGTGAATGTGGAAAAACTGCAAGTAACAAAAACACTATGTTTTTACCTGAGAGAACACCTCTCTAGGAATCTCTAGGTCCTCAAGTGCAACTCTGTGGTCAATATCTGCCAGACATTGACCACAGAATTGAACTGGAGGAGCTACAAATGCCTAGTAGAATGTTCTCTCTAGGAATCCCTGGTTCTTCCATGCGATTTCTGGTTAAAGTTGACCACACTGTTGTGCTGGAGGACCTAGATATTCCTAGAAAGAACATATTAATAAAATCAGTGAATAATTAAATCTGCAAAAGTCAAAGCCGCAAATGTGGAGAAACGAGTGTAGTCTATAAAGCATATGCTGATTTTCTTCTGGAATTCCTTAGTCTTTGTATATACAGTATACAAAGACAATAAAATCATTCCAATTTATTCTCAAAACTAGCAATTTTTTTTTTAAAAAAATAACATTTTGAGTTTACCTGCTTTACTAACAGCCAACTACAAATACAGTTTTGCCATCTCGTAGTGGTCAGTAAAGCAGTGGAGGTGACTTTGTCTTGCACTCTCTCCCTCCGTCTTATTTCAGCATTAATTGTGTTAAATCTGACCTGACACTAACTAACCATGGCTGGCTTTCAATGAAGTGCTTAGGCATCTTTGCAATACTTGATCAGTTTTGCTGCACTTACCACTGTATGGTAACACAAGGAACAGAAAAGGAAGAACCTAATAATAACCCTCCTGACTGCCATGGTCTTAACAAAATAAACTTATGTACATTTATATTATTATATTTATTTATATCCCACCCTTCTCAGGACTGGGAGTCAGGGTGGCTTAAAACATTTAAAAAAAAACACCATACAGGTAAAAACATACAAAAATAGTACATTAAAATAAGATGAAATTACTACAATAATTAAAACAAATTCAATACTAAAATATCAAATACAGTGGGCCCTTGCCTTATACAGGGGATCCGTTCCGGACCCCCCGCACGTAAGGCGAATTCTGCCTGTGCTCAAGCCCCATTCATTTGAATGGGGCTTGTGTGTGGTGGCGTGGGAGTGTGCAGGGCGCCATGGGCATGCGCCTCATTAATTTGAATGGGATGCGCTGACCTGCGCGCTCCTCGTGGCTTGAGCGCATACGGTCAAGTCCGTGTAAAGTGCACCCGCGTATAACGTGGGCGCGCTGTAATTTAAAAAAATAAAAATGCTTAAAACACATTAAAACAATATAATACCCAGGCCATTCTTTAAAAGCATTCTGTTTTGAATGCCTGTCTTAAGAGGAAGGTTTTTGCCTGTCAGTGGAAGGCCATCAAAGAAGGGGGCAAATTCTAGAGTCTAGGGGCAGTCACGGAAAAGGCCCTCTCTCTTGTCCCCACCAACCATGCTTGTGATGGTAGTGGGATGGAGAGAAGGACTTCCGCTGCAAATCTCAGAGCCCAGGCCGGCTCATATAGGGAGATACAATGTAAGAAATAGCTTGGACCTGAGCCATATAGGGCTTTATGGGACACCGCCAGCACTGGGAAACAGACTAGCAGCCAGTGGAGCTGTTTCAACAGGGGAGTTGGGTGCTCGCTATAACCTGCCCATGTTAGCAGCCTGGCTGTAGCTTTTTGGACCAGCTGAAGTTTCTGAACACTCTTCAAAGGCAGCCCATGTAGAGGGCATTACAGTAGTCCAAACGTGATGTGACCAAGGCATGTACCACTGAGGCAAGACCTGGCATCTCAAGGAATGGATGCAGTTGGCACACAAGTTTTAAATGTGCGAAAGACTCCTGGTCACAGCAGAGACCTGGGCCTCCAGGTTTAGAGATGAGTCCAGGAGTACCCCCAAACTGTGAACCTGAGTTTTCAGTGGAAGTGTGACCCCATCTAACACAGGCTGGATCTCTATTCCCTGATCTGCCTTCTGACTGACCAAGGGCACCTGTCTTATCTGGATTAAGTTTCAACTTGTTTGCCGTCATCCAGTCTATTACTGATTACAACCACTGGTTTAGGACCAGGACAGCCTCCTTGGATTGAGGTGGAAAGGAGTAGTAGAGCTGAGTGTCATCTGCATATTGATGACACCGCACCCCAAAACTCTGGACTCCCTCTCCCAGCAGCTTCATGTACATGTTAAATTGCATAGGGACAACACAGAACCCTGCGGGACTCCACAGGTCAATGGCCAGGCGGTCGAGCAGGAGTCTCCCAGCGCCACCTTCTAAGTTTGCCTCTCCAGGAAGGAATAGAGCCACTGTAAAACAGTACCAAGTCCCATCCCAGAGAGGTGGTCCAGAAGGATACCATGGTCAAAAGGTTATGCATCTAAGGAAGTAGACTGAAGTCTATAAAAGTTCATACTGCCAATTTCTTTCTTTCAGATCGGGCCGAAACAGACCAGCAAAAAACGGCGGCTTCGGCTGTGGGGTACCGAAGCCACCCCCAAGCTGGCGTCATGCCGCCCACTAACCACACGGTAGGCGGCATCATGGCGTTTACACCCGCCACAGAAACACGACAAAGCTGCCGCTGTGATGGAAAAGGCACCTTTTCCCAGCCCAAAAAGGAACGGCATTTTGCCACTTCATTTTGGGCCGGAAAAACACTGGATCAGGGCCGCAGCATGCAGTTGCTGTGGCCCTGATCCAGTGCTCAAAGGGGCAGCGTAGAGTGCTTAGTCTCAAAGTTCCTACAAGATCTCTCTACGTACTGATGCTACAGACTAACATGGCTATATAATTGAATTTTACATATGTCTGAAGAAGCATTTCTGCTCCAATTTCCTTCACTACCACTCAGCCCAGAAGTAGCTGGTATGAACTGGAGCCCAAGGCAATCTGAAGCAGCACAGATTCTCCCGCCCAGTGAACAGGAGGAGAAGACATTGACAAACTGCCATCCTCTCTCTGCCACTGCATGACCCTGACTCTTTCTCCACCAGCCAGAGAAGCCAAATGAACTGTGAGCAGGAACATCCAGGGGCAGTCATGTTGGCCATATAGCAAACCCAATAACATCCAAACAATGATACCTTTAACAGGACAACCAGAATGCACAATATACATGTTGCAAGCTTTCGAAGCTACACTGGCTTCTTCATCAGGCAAAGATGTTAAAAATCATACAGGAAGGGAAAACACTGAAGATTTCAATCCTAAATCTGTATTTTGCTTAAAGCGGTGCCAAACCGGGTTATTTCTCCAGTGTGGATGCAACCACAGTATTTCTGAACCCTCCCTCGGCGGTAACTTGGATAAAGCAGGACCATTTCCTCACCTGGAGCCAGAAGGGCTTCTTATGAGCCGCGCAGAGAGCCAAACGGCCCGCAGCAGCCCCAATTAGCAGCGCTGAAGCCCTGGCGGCCGCCATTTTAGGAGGCAGACCGCTCTGCGCATGCGCCTCAGTCCTCCTGGCGCCTGAAGGTCACCTTGAAAAGTTTCTAGGCCTCCCTTTGAGAAGCCATTGTAGTTGTATCTAGTGTGGAGCTCTTGTTGTTGTAGCTCCTTTGAGAGACTCACTCACTGGAAGAAGTTGGCAGCGGGGGCTTTCCTAGACTTAAGCCTACCTCCTCCCCCAAACGCATCTGAGGAAGTAGGCTTAAGGCTGTGAATGCCCCCCCCCCCCAAGCTGTGCTCTCTTTATATAGGTTTATAACTGAAGCTTTTGTAGTTTAGTGTGAATAAAACTCAGTGTAGGTTTCTAACTGAAGTTCTTGTAGTTAATGTGAATAAAAGCTAACAGGAATGAAATTCTTGTAGCTAATGTGAATAAAATGGTAGAATTCAAAGATATAGCCGCGTTAGTCTGTAGAACCAGTATATAGAGCAGTGGTCACCAAACTGTGCCCTTTAAGGGATTTTGGACTTCATCTCCCAGAATCCCAGACTATTGGCCAACATGGCTGAGGCTGCTGGGAGCTGAAGTCCAAATTCTCTTAAAGAGCACAGTTTGGGGACCTCTGGGAGAGCTACAAAATCTTTCTACATACTGATTCTCTACAGCAGTGCCGTTTAAAAGATTTTGGATTTCAGCTCCCAGAAGCCTCAGCCATATTGGCCAATCCTCTGGGATTCTGGGAGATGAAGTCCAAGCTCACTTGAAGAGCACAGTTTGGGGGCCATGGTTCTACAGACTAACACAGCTGTATCTTTGAATTCTACCATTTTATTTACAGTATTCACATTAACTGTAAGCACTTCATTCACATTAGCTTTTATTCACATTAATTACAAGAACTTCAGTTATAAATCTAAACTGAGTTTTATTCATATTAACTACAAGAACCTATACCAAAAAACAAACATTGGGTTATTGATCCAAAACACACTGCAGAAATAATCCAGTTTGAGACCGTTTTAACTGCCCTGACTCAATACTGTGGAATTCTGGGAAGTGTAGTTTATTGCAGCCCCAGATTTATAGTGCTGTGAGCTATTTAGCCTTCTTTGTCAGGGAGCTCCAGGGACACAACAAACTACAAATTCCAGGATTCCATAGGATGTTGCTGTGGCAGTTAAACCGGTGTCAGGCTCGGTTAATTCTGCAGTGTGGATGCAGCCAAGTCTAGCAAAGCTTATGATACTACTTCCTTCCCTCAGTCTCAAAGGTGCTACAAAATGGATACTGATATTCCAGACTAACACAACTATGGTCCAAAACACACTGCAGAAATAATCGAGTTTGAGACTGCTTTGACTGCCTTGGTTCAGTGCTAGGGAATCCTGGGAACTATGGTTTACTGTGGCTCCAGAGCTCTTGACAGAGAAGCCTCAATGTCTCACAAAACTAGTTTCCCTACAATTGAGCCAGGGCAATTAAAGCAGTTTCAAATTGGATTATCTCCACAGTGTGTTTTGGACCATTATTTGTGGAAGTGGACTTTCATCTAGAAAAGTTCATGCTACCAACTTCAGTCAATGAGTGTCAAAGGTGCTACAAAACCCTTTTGCGTGGGTTTATTTATAAATACATATTTGAGTTCGGTGTAAGTTTTTTTGCGCGTGTTGTGTTTGCGTGCTTTGTGTACATAAATGTGCTTTGCGCAGGCGCAGAAGGGTCCTAACAACTGCGCCACAAACGTCTCCACTTCTGCGCATGTGCAGAACGACGACCATTGTGCAACTTCGGACTTCCCCCTCCCCCACTCACCAGCCGGCCACCGCCCTACTCGGCGCATGCTCAGTTACGACTTCTCCTTCCTCGCTAAGACACAAGGGCGGGAGCCCGCTTCCGCGCGCGTGCACGTTGCCCCAACGTCCCCGCCCTCGCCCCCGCAGTCTGGCAACGGACGACGCATGCGCATTAACGAGCCGCTAACTGCGTCACAAGCTTTATCGGGAATAAAATTAATTTTGGTCGGCACGGTCGGATAGGATTTAAAAAGGCGATTCGGATGGTGCGCGTGGATATAAATTTCGTGCCGTATTTCGTCGGGCGACGTTAGGGCGTGGCGGTTAAAGTCTTTGTTCTGCGGCCGCGGCGCGCGGCGGCGGGCGTGGCCACCGAGAGGAGGGAGGGGCCGGGTATAAAAGGCGGTGAGCGCGCACCCATCGGCCATTCTGGGGTCTGTGTAAAGGTGAGTACCGTGTCTCTCGGCGAGCGTTTATTGCGGGGGAAGCGGCTGGGGAGGGGAGACAAAAGGGTACGACGCTGCGGCTATTATAATTATTTTTTCCCTTCCTCCTTTTCCTCCTCATTCCCAAAACACGGCTCCATCGACATTTTCCAATTTCCCCCTAGTAGTTATTCCATTTTATAGGGTTTTATAGGGTCCCTATATTTAAGCAAAAAAGTCGTGGCCACTCATAGAAGTGGGCAATTTTAAAAAAATTAAATTCAGGATCAAAACCCTGAGATATTTATTTATTTTTGGTCATCTGTTTTTGTCAAAAAAAGGTTTTGACCACTAAAATAAATAAAATAAAAATAAAACCTTTTGACAAAAACAGAAGACTCCAAAAAATAAATAAATAAAAATAGCAGGGAAAAAACCTTTTTTATCAAAACCCTTTGACCACTAAAAAAATAAAATAAAAATAAAAACCTTTTTAATAATAATAGGACTTTTACAAAAATAAATAAAGGTTTTCAAACCTTAATTTTAAATTTTTAATAAATTAGGAACCCTATAAAACAAATAACTATTGCATGGAAATTGGGAAACAAGTGACCAAAAAAAACCAACAACCCTGTTTCGTTTTCTACTGAAAGGCATCTTGTTACTGGGAATATTTTTGTTAATGGTTTATTTTTCCTTCCTCTTAATGTTTGATCATTCTTTTTAAAATGAAAAAAAGCCTCTAACTGTGTTTTATGTCTTTTGTTTTTCCTTCCTTAGGTTTGCTCTGAGTCTTGAGACACACACCGTTCAAGGCATCGCGAAACAAAGAGAAACAAAGCCCCCACAGTTGAGCCTCCTGAGACGACACACAAAAAAGCCAGCCTTTCATTCGATCCGGTCGTCTGTATTGGGAAGCTGTTTCCAATTCTTTCTTGGCCTGAGGGAGAGAACAACCGCCACTTAAAAACATAAAAAAAGCAAACCTATATATTTATAGCAACAACTTAAACCCTGATTTATAACTATTATTATTTTTTATCATGCGACTTTTTGTTAATCGTTGACGGTCAAAAAGTTGCCTTTTTTAAAAACAAAAGAGAGAAAGATATGAGCTAGACCAAATTTATTGTTTTTTTCTTTAAAAAAACAACAACAACACAGCTTAATCCAAAACTAAACCTTTTTGAGGCGCTGCCGACGAGAAAATTAATTGGATAGTAAGTGTCGCATTTTCAACCAACCGAACCAAAAAAAAAAGCCAGTCGTCCGTGTCGAAGTGAGCGAACGGCACGAAGAAAAGACCAAAAAAAAGGAGGGGAAGCGGGCTTTAACTGAGGTGTTAACCCTTAAGACGCAGGCATTTTGCCACCCAAAATGCATATTTATAAGGAGTGCGATGGTCTCTTTAGAAAACCCATCGGCTCCAGGACTTTGTCAAGGGTTAATGAGCTCCCACATAACAGATGGTGGTGACTGAGCCATAAAGTACTGCTTCTTTGTGTGGGAGACGTGGAAGTTGAGCTAAATAAGCAATCTGTACATAAAGATTGCAGGGCGAGAGCGGAAGGGACAAGAAGGAAAGTGATAACTGGGCACTAGCCAGCAGTCAGACAATTTAAAATTACAGGGTGAACTGTTGTAGTCTTCGATGTTTTTAAAAAATTTGTCAATGTTAAAAGGGAGGGGGTTGTGTTTCGTTTAAAAAAATATTGGAAGGTTTTATAATGTATATATATATATATATATAGGTGTGTAATACAGTACTGGAAAAAATTAATAGGCAATCTAGAAATAAAGATTGCAAAAATGGCTTGGGGAAATCGTTTTAAACCAATCCAGTATGTAATTTTTTAAAACAAAAACCCCTTGTTATTAGGTTGCAGAGATCTGTGGGACTCAAATGAGGTCTAGTGTGCTTAGGCTGTTGTTTCCCATCTATATTCCTCCCACCCAACTGCACTATGGCGGTATTTTATCTTTTGTCCCTGAATAGCAACATTGTATCTTTCCTTTGCAGGATGTTTCCATTTGAACTCTTGTCCTACCTCCCCCATGTGCGGAGGGGGAAAAGAAGGGGGGAGGCAGTATTAACCCTGCCGCAATGGTCAGGAATGAGGTTTTAAGTCTGGCACTCACCAGAACATAACCTGTCGCCCCAACTGTTAAATAGGTTCTAGCTTATAGAACTGACATAAAATGATACAAGTCGTTTATGTGATGTGGGTTGTATTGCTGTAGTTTCCTAAGAGGTTCTGAAGCCACCTTGCTTTATTTTTTCCTAACCGTCTGTGCTTCTAAAATGGCGTCGCTGCCTCTCTCCTTCCTTCTCTACAAGAACTCACAAGGCTTTCTGGGCAAGGGAGCTGATGTAAGCAGCTTGTAACAAACTCCTCCCCCGAATGGCTTGTGCTTGGCGCCCAAGCGGACAGTCATGAAATGGAGGGAAGGAGATGCGGTTGGGAGGGGGGAGTGTCTTACCCTTCCGCCTTGCAACCTTTTACAGAAAGGATCTAACAGAATTCCACTCCCATTTCCTCTATAGGAAATCTAGGTTCCTCTCGAGAAGTGCAAAGTATCATCATAAATCCACCAAGTTTCTTTTTTAGGTTTCAGCATCACACAAGAGCTTTGGATTTCAGTGCTCTCTTCATGTTTGCTATGCCTTTGTTGAGACAAATCTGTTAAGTGCCTGTGTTACTATCAGAAAGGCAACTGTTTTGTGTCCTCTTCCTCTCTCTCCCCCCTGCTCTTTTTTTCTTCTTCTTCACCTGGGTCTCTTTGAAGGTGGGATGGGTCAGAAGCATGTTTCTTAGTTTAATCAGATCTAATTGTTCATATGAAATGCTACCACTGGACCCCAGTTATTTAGCAGGTGTCATTGACACTTGCTGAAAGTAATTTAAAAGGTCCTGGGGTGGGGGCTCTTGGCATTTTCTCTGTCCACATGCACACCAAAGGGGCAGGGGCAGGGGCAGGGGGGGAGTCTTGTATTAATTTGCCACATTCCAGAGTTCCTGTACAATGTACTAGGAAAGAAGTGATCATTAGGAAAAAAGGGAATCCAGCACTTGTATTACCTCATCAAAGGGAGGGGAACAGCCACAATTCCACCTGGTAAGCAAAATCTTTCTGGTATTAATTACATTTCACAACCTTCATTTCTGTTCCAGACCACTTTGTTCATTTTTTAAATTATTATTATTTTTTGCTGCTGTTTTCTTCCATTGTCAACACCATGAAGTGACACCTACTGATGCATGCAGGCTGTTAAGGGTGTTAAATGTTTGCCAGTCTGTTGAAGACACTAGTTTACATGTTTTCCAAGTTGGTTAATTCCTTAAAACAGGAATCCAGTTTCTTGATCAACTAGCATTTAAGTGATGCTGCCCTTGAGACTTTTGCGTTAAGTGCTGGTGCTACGAGGGGAATGTTCCACAAATCTCTTACCTACATCTCCGGTGGTAGCATTTCATATTGTAAGTCCCAACTCCATAAACTGATGACACTGTTCTGGCTTTATTGCCAAAGTAATGCACCTGCCATTTCACACAAGAACATCTCAGGGTACTTTGTGAGAACAATGTTGTCGTATCTTAAATCAGGGATGGAGAATAGAATGAAAATGTAAGCCTAGCAAAAGACCATTTAATTTCAAATGTGGGTGTCTTCCTGTTCAGACTGTGCACCTGTTGTAGTCAGGTTTGCCTTTTGCTTTCAAAACACTGAAGAAGTGTTGGCTATTTTGGATACAACAGGTTGTCTAGAGCAGTTGCAGGATACCTAGCAATATTTATGAAACAAATTAGGAGCGGGCCAAAAAGGCATTTAAAATTCACACAGAATTGTACAAAGGTTCGCTCTTACCATAAATGCACAACTGAAAGTTCTGGGTTAGCAACTTATTAGAAAACTCAGCAACAAGCAATGCATTTGAATTCAAAAGGTACCTGAGATCATGGTTTTTAAGCTAAGGGATTCAGTTTTGAGCTCACGTTATGAAAGTGGCAGCTGCTTAGCTGCCAAGTTACCCAACATTAGAGTAGGTAAAACTAGCTGATCATAAGTTTCCCTTTAAATCCATTGTTCAAAAGATTCCTTTTATGGAAGAACAATGTGGAATTTTGGTTTGCTTAGGATTCTGAAACGATTCTGGAATCCTTAACAAAAGAGCTGCTGTCCAGTATATGCTGGCTTTAGTTCTGGCATCAGCCTCATTCCCTCTGCCAGATGTTACTGTTACATTATTATGTCAGCCAGTAATTTGGTGAGGCAATGAGATGTCACAAGACTTGGGGCAGGTGGTTGAGCTTTTCCTCACTGTGTGTGCAGTGTAAAAACATACAGCCGGAAGCCTGCCCTTCCCCGCTTTCCATTATGTTTTCCCCACAAGATAGCAGAAATTCTCATCCTGTTTCTTCATTTTAGTAGCTGCTGAAGGAAGTGGATGGATTGTCTAAGACTTTACCATACATTTGAGGGATGACAGTTCAACCTGTGGTCTTATCTCCTGCTTACTGCACACTAGAAGGGAGGTATTCCCTCATTTGAAAAAAAACAACCTAGTCTTCAGTATATACTGACAAAGAATAGAGTCTGCATTTTTGAACATACGTGACAGGAAATACTGAGGCCTAATTTCCATGTAAGTGCAACTAAAATTGGTGAAAACAACACTGAAGGGAATGAGCCCCTTTTTAAAAGAACTCAGGAGTCCACAGTTGGGCAGTAATTCTTCAGGACAAGACATAGGGCAGGTTGCCCAGCTCTGGAATTTGGATTAGTGAACCAGAGTTATTTTTTAAATAATCTTGTAAAAAGTAGCTTGAATAATCTGACCAACTTTCTTAAGGAAAATTTTTGGCATACAGGCAACATGCTGGTATAAAAATGTGTTGGTACATGGCTTTACTGCAACATTCAGCTTAATTTTGGCGGGATGTACGTGGAAATTAGTGGGGGTATCTAAACCTGAGGAATCAGTCTCCAGGTATATCTGTTGGAAGATTGAAACCTAATACACCTCCTTTCTAGACTTATGTTTTTAAAAACTTGTTGCAGAATCAGGTACTAGCATAAGAAGAATCAGCTGGATTTCCTAGTTCAGTGCTTGGAAACAAAAATGAGAAACCAGACAAAATGCTTCAGAGGGTTGCTATAATGCTTAAAAAGTGAAGATTGGTGGTGTTTTTTTGTACTCCCTTGAAATACTGCTTTACATGCTACTGTTCAGCTCCTCCATGCTTGCTAGGCTGGAAGTTCTTTAGCACACTACATTAATGAATTGTTTTTAATAGAAAGTAAAGCAGCTGTACCTAAAAGGGGAGGGTAATCTGCAGTGGCAACTACTGTACTGCTCTTTAGCAGTTCCCCTGGGAGCACATATTAAAAACATTTGCTAACATATGCTAATAGAATTGTAGGATATGAAGATGTGTGTCTTCATTGGATTAAAATCCTGATTCCATTATGTAAATGTAAGTACTAAACTGCTCTCTCCCCATGGAGTCCAATCCTGAAGAACCTGTTTTCAGGTGAATTGGGGCAATTGGAAGGAGAGACAAGATGAGTAGATGCACTTAGCTTGTGGTTATAGTATCACTGTGTTTATCTCCCCCCCCCCCCCTCCAATAACCAGTTCCTTATCCTGTCCAGGAAGCTCTGCTTCAGCTAGTCCAAACTAGTATTTCCAAAAGTTCTGTAGGTTTCTTTGTATTATTAGCAAAGCAATATGGTGAGATCAAGCTATTATATAGCTTTGACTTGCTGCATCTAACATCACCAGCCTGCTCTTTGGCAAAAGATGAACAATACATTCCTGTTGGGAGTGTTCCTTGGGAATTGAAGGCATCACTGGCATCCCCAAACTTTGTATTGCCTTAAAATAATGTTAAAGGCCCAATATTTATATTTCTATAAAGTATTTTGGGATGAAAGCTTGATTGCTCATTTGAAAGTACCCAAAATTAAAATTATTGTTCTCACCTTAGACAATGTGCAATGTACAGTAAGCTGCATTGTTTGTGTTGAAAATTGGATTTTGTTGGATTTCAGTGTAACAGAGTTGGGTGACATAGTATTACCAATTAACTAAAATATTAAATGTTTTCTTCTATTTAGAACTTGGTCTTTTAATATAGAATGAAAATGGCATGTATGTTTAATTTCGTTAAGTTTATGAATGATCAAAATAATTGCTAGGCACCTAAATAACTACATTTCTTAATTCTATATCTTGACAAATTTCTAAATATGAGAGTTGTTTACATAACTTGAATGCTAAGACCTGAAGCATGTGTGATCGCACACCTGTTCTAGAATTTGTTTAGAGTGGCATCTATACTAAACAAGGCCTTTAATCTAAATGCATTGCGACTAAATTTTTATATTATGTATTGTTCTTTGACTGCACATCTGTAGAAACACAAAGCAGTAGATACAGGCTCTGTTGGTTGATTTTTCTGGCTGGTATTTTTCAGTAGGTCAGCAAGATTTTCTAGCTCAATTATCTTTTAACAATAGCACATATGAGAATCATATACCTCTCACCCCAAAATTCACTTGCTACAACAAAGGACACAGGAGAGGAAGTTGTGTTTTGTGAAAGAGAATTGTGAGCTTGGTTCCAATCCCAAGTATGTATTAAGCATGTTGCTTAGGTTTTCATGTAAATCTACTTGATGCACTGTTTTGATCAGTTTTGAAAGCTTCAGGCTCCAAGTTGATGAACAACAAGTCTACTTTTAAAAAAGTAGATTCCATAAGGCTACTGTCCCCTCACCTTGATACATCTTGTGTTAAAAGTTTTACGAAATGAAAGCTTTGTGCTGAATTGGCTGAAGAGAAAAGACCTATATTTTAAATTATGAGGGATTCCACTCCCCAGTTAATTATCTGGGAAACAGTGACTAACCCAAAAGTCATATGTTCACTGCTGCATGTGTTTCGTGATGGGGGTTACTTGGCCCAGTAACAGTGATGTTCTTGTGTCAGATTCTAATATTAAAGAGCAGTTCCTAAGTACCTGCAATGAAATTAGATCAAATAGAGCCTACAGTGCACCTGTCTTGCCTGATAGGAGTAACTTAAGAGTGGACCCCTATGCTTTTCAAATTAGATGCCCTTGTAAAATATATCTGTCTTTGTAAACTGAAGATGCTTTTAGGGTGACTGCAATATTTGTGATCTATTTCAAGTGGTAGTTCTTTGCCTAATAGATGGAATTGCAGTTCAAGGTGTATTTTCTAGAGTTTGAAATCATTATTACAGAAATAGGGGGTAGTACTTATATCTTGAGATCAGTTTTCATGCTTCATTTATGGTTTGACCAAGTGCGGAAAGATTAGCAAAGCACACTAGTTGCATCTCAGAGGAAAGAGATAATAAATAATAAATCAGCTAATTTTTTCATGAATGTTAATCAGACCTTGGCTTTAAAGGAAGCTTGCCTCTATAGAGCTATTGGACAGTTAGAGCTCTCAAAACTGCTGACAGTCCTCTTTCAGGTAGAATAATGCTTTGGTTGTGCAAAATTTCCTGTAGATGTAGCATTTCCTGTTACTTTTTCTGGCATGTTCAGTATTTTAAAATACTTAAAATTTCTTTAACGTTCATGCTGTTCAGCATGGGGCTTTGTGTTGTTGTTGTTGTTAAGTGCCTTCAAGTCATTTCTGATTTCAGGTGACCCTAAAGCATTTTCATAGGATTAATCATAGGGTTTTCTTGGCAAGATTTGTTCAGAGGGTGTTTGCCTTTGTCTTCCTCTGAGGCTGAGAGAGGTGGACTTGTCCAAGGTCATCCAGTGGGTTTCCATAACTGAGCGGGGATTTGAAACCTGATCTCCTAACTCATAGTCTAGAGCTTATACCATTACACCATATTGGCTCACATGGCTTTGTTTAGTCTGTTCCTATACTGTATATTTTCACTTGGGATGAGATCTTGCTGAACTCAATGGGATTTACTTTCAAGTGACCATATAAGGTTACTGTGTGAAATTGCAGCCTCAGTGGAAGAACATATTCCATTGCTTGAGTAATGAATACTGTACTGCTAAGTGTACACACTTTTAGGATAACTGAGTATTTGTTAATTTCATCTCTTAATCTTAGTCAATTATTTCAACAGTTACAGCTTGAAATGAAAGCAGTTACACCTGAAATTGAAAGTGGTGGGCTGCAGCGAATGTTGAAATGCTGTTAGTCCTGAGTAGAATAGCCTTACTGAATCATTATAACTTACTCCAATTGATTTAATAGGTCTTTAGTTGGGATTAACAATTGGATTTAGGACTATATATGTTTACTATTTCCCATCATTCCATGTTGGCTAGGTATGATAGGGAATGGGGGTTAATGCATCAGGAGGGACTTGATGGTTTGAAACTGAAATTAAACAGACAATGCCATTTTCTCTTTTTTATATATAACCAACTTACTGTGTAACATTTTAATACATTTGAACTTCATTAGCAATTTAAACGTTTTACTCCCAGCTTGCAGGCTGTTAAGGTTCTGTCAGTTTAAAAACAAATATATGTAACTATCTTCCAAATATTGTTAGAATACCACTTTTAGATCTTTAAAAACCACAGTTCTTAACATGCATACTTGGAGGTCTGTTCAAATAAATATAGAAGTGGACTGCAGGAATGAGCACTTTTGTTAGGTGGAATAATTGAACCACCTTCACATCAATTTGGTGCCACAGCAAAGTAATTTAAAAGTACTATGACATAAAGGGGTGGTTCTCCAGTTACTACATAGTATTGTGTTAAAAATGAATTTTCTAGTTAGAAATCCAAATCTGTTTTAGATTTTGTTTTAAAAAAATAGATCTTTTTGTGGGGAACTTAAATTTTTGGCTTTATTAGTGATCATGTCTCTTATGGATGATTCCTGAAAATTGTACCTTCTTGCAGAAGTTGTAATAGATAAGGATGATTCTTTTTTTAAAAGCTTGGCTATACAAACTTTTAACTGATCTTTTAAATCAGAAATAATTTTCAGTCATAAGTATTATAACTTACTGTACATACCCGATCTGTCATCAGGATTTTAAGGGTACAATCTGTGTGAAAAATAGTTGCATAGTATTTGAAATCCAAACACTACGGCTTTGTGTATCTGCAAGAAAGTAAAATGAAAAATCAAAACTAAATACAGTAGGATGCATTGCTTTGAGGTGAGAACTGCATCATGAAATAATTCTTAACAAGTTTGCTTTTTCTTGAAACAATCTTTTAACAGGCATAAAGAATTCAGAACAGTTTTCTTCATAGATTGTAGTCTGTTGTAGCCAAACGTTCAACAAGCTTGTGGTGTCTTCAAAGCTAATGGACATAATGACACAACTCAAGTCTGCAAGCTACTTTGCCATGTGCATGCTTTGCCATAATACATTGATTATTCTTCAGGTGTTTTGGTACTTTGTTCTCTTAAAAACAGGGCTTTATTCTATAAACCTTGACCAAATACAAGATATTTGTCATAGTGATTTCTGCAGCACTTAAAAGTTTGCACATGGCCTTTTGAATTTTTTTCAGTGCCCAACTTTACCAAGTTTAGAATGAGCCCCTTTTTAATAAGCTGAAATTCATACAGGTCTAAAATTTTAACATTACATATAGGGAACTTGTGAGAAATTGTGACATAGAAGCTGAAAACATGAGAAAGATGTTACCTAGACTCTGTAGAGTCGCACAATCTCTAGTGTTGTTCATCTTCTCAAATGCTGAACTATATACAACTTTAGATTCATTAGTCAGTGTATCAGATGAAATGGGGGAGGGCAAAATATTAAAGCACAGGTTCGGAAGAATTACACTGTTTTTGAGAAAGGGCACAGTGATCTGATACGGGTGTTCTTTCAGTTAGGAATCACAATGATGCCTTTTATAGATGAGCCTTCCTCAAGGACTGTCAGCACCAGACAATCCTATTCCCTTCATAAGTGTGGGTGTCCTTGGAGTGCCAAGAAACTGCTTCCAAAACAACAGAGTGGTGGGGAATGGGGAGGCTTGAGTGATTCAAATTGTACAAAGTTAACATTTTTATTTTTTGACTCTTTTCCTGGGAATGTAGTGCTGGAAAGTGCCAGATAGACAGCTCTGGAGACTGAAGTCCTCTTCACTACCAAAGCAGACTGAGCCCAAGCATCATCAGTTCAAGTCATCCTCACCTTTGTATGGTTCCCTTGGTTGTGGAGGGTCTTGTGGGGTGAAAGGGGAGTTCAGTCTCCAAAGCCCACTTGGTCATTTGGCCTCCACCACAGGGTGAATTCACTGACATGGAAGATAAGTGCAAATGCTTCACAACTGGACTGAAGCTACACAAAGATCTCTACAAGCAACAAGCTGGTAACACCTATTTCCAATCCCCACTTGGCTGCCAACTGTTCTTGGATGTTGCCTTCATAAGAATGCATACATGCTTATTGATTCCTTGCAGCAGTGGACTGTCAACTTGGTTAAAATAACCAAATCAAGAAATTAGAAGAATGCAGGACTACACCTGGAAGTAGCCCAGCTACTTTTAGGGAGAAAATCCAATCGACATGGCTGAGAATACTGCGTTTGGATTCAAGAGTCCAATGCTACATCTGTTCTGAAAACATGATTGACGTGAGATTACTTAAATAGAAGACAGTTCAACTGTCCTGTAGCAGATCCCTGCCTTAGTGATGCACTTAATTAGAATGCCTCCTGATGTAGCACATGGGATCAATGGGGGTGGATCAGATACATGTTGGCAGTGCTATTACTCTTTATCATTGCCCACCTATGAAAGACAAATAGATAACACTTAGTCCATGTAGGCACACTCAGGCCTAAGGGAATCAATACAAAGGGATGTTATAAACATGAGCATGTTCAACACACATGGGCTGTTCTTCGTGTATCAAGAAAGCAAAAACAGCTGCTTCATGGAGATGCCCATGTATCACCTAGGGCTTGCACTCGTGTAAAAGCCATTTGGTGGTGTCTGACCCCAAAACAGTAGAAGAAAGGTCAAAGATATGTTTAGGATACTTTGCAGAATCTCAAATGGTAGCACTCACTTATGTTAAAAGTGGCACTACTGGGGAGGATAGACAAAAGGTAACTCCTTAAACTTGTGATACTGACAGGCCACCACCAGAGCAAAGATAAATCGGTGTTCTGTATTCAGAGTGTAGTAAATCAATGTGAAGAAGTGCTCAGAGCAGGATATGTCATACAAGCAAATTTATTATGTGTCAGAAGACAACAAAAACATTGGCTGCTGTGATTTAATTGTATGTGCAGCTGGTGCTTGACATGCAAAACAACCTGTGGGACAAGTTGGCACAGATTTACACAGAACAGGTTTACATCCTAAGTATTCACAACAGTTTAGCAGCCCAATGGTCCCCAAAACATGCTTTTATGAAAATAGCACTAGTCAAGTTCTACAGCAATAATATAAATTGGCTACAAAAGTAAACAGTAGAAAGGTTAAGTGCCTAGAATTATCCTGTTGAAAAAAGAATGGCCCCTCTTCAAAAATTTTTCTAGGAGTGTATATACCTGCTGACAGCCATTGTCAAATGGTGGCAGTTAATCCTAGATAGTGAGGAACTGGTGAGGCTTTGAGCTACCTAACTTGTGTATCCAATTCACACAATTGGACCTTGTTTTATGAGCACATAACTAGGTGAGCCCTTTGATTTTAGTATGTGCCTAGCCTGGCATAAACAAATAGATGATTATCTGCTCACCTTCAGTGCCAATGGAGTCTTGACAAGTTATTTTGTATTACATGGTACCTTTAAGCAATTGTGCCGTTTTGCGTTGTCTGCCTTTGGCACTCACCTGGTGAGTAAATAGTCCAACAGAAATAAGCATGATCTTTCATTAGAGAATTACCACTTATAATACAGCTTCAATAATAGCAAACGATATGCTTATGTTCTTACTGTCATGCCAGCAAAGTAGTGAACAGCATGAGCTGATAGGGCTGAGGTGTCTGTGAAGATCCAGTGTGGAAAAAATACATCAAAAGGACATGTTGTAAATGCCCATTTGCTGTTGAACATTCTGTGAGCACTCTTCTATGTTTCTGCTAGTTTAGTTGTAAGTCTGAATGCTGGAAATAATGCATTGGCAATAAAATCGATTCTTGTAATACTTTAGCTTTACACCTTTCTACTGAACACAGCTATTGTAGCCTACTCCATCTTGCCAAATTATTTAGTATCGGGTCCAATGTGTGCAAGTTTTCCTGCACTCAAACCTTGCATGAGAAAAGGTTAGGAAAAGGAGACCTAAGGGTGTAGTCTTATGTATACTTGGGTCTAATTTAGCTTTGGGCCTTAGTGGGGTGAGATAGGATTAATAATCAGGATGTCTTCTAATGAGCGCAGTAGAACTGATTGAGTAAACTTGCATAGGATTGTGCTATGAAGTTCATAAAAGTCCAGAAAATACACTCAAAATTTGTATATTCAGGAGTAGGTGAAAGTCAATACATGCCTATATCCCAATTCAGAACAATAGGTACATGCTTGTTTTTACTGATACATATAAGACAACTGTGTGTGTAGCGACTTCCAAAGAGCAAATGATTTTATTGCAGTTCAATAACCATGAATCAAATTTACTTTGTGCTGAAGACAGGAGTTTGACACTGTTGACATCCTGAGTTCAAAGGTCATGATGAATGTGGTGGTTGTGTTGATACAAAAGTCAGGACCACTTTGGTGTGTGTGTGGTCTCTGGCTATTTTATTTTGTCAGACTGACAAAAACGGGAAATTCCTCCAATCCAAAGCTTCAAGACCCAATTTTTTTAAAAAAAATATTCCTCCTGATTTAAAATATTTGAATGTTTTACAGTTAGAGGAGATATGATCATACTTTGCACTTACAATGGTAACAAGCTGCTTCCAGAGATTTTTCATACTGTTAAGCAATAGAAGGTCTTTGACATTTTGGGAGAGTTTGGTAACTGGTAACCACTTCTCCCCTGTTTTTTAACAGAATTTACCATCATGGGCTCCAGACCAATAGATCCTAAGGAGCTTTTGAAAGGATTGGACTGTTTCCTTGGCAAAGATGGAGACGTCAGAACCCATGAAGGCATCACAAAGATTTTCAAGTAGGTTATTGATCTTAAAAAATGCAATTCAATTGATTGTCACTGCAAAGCACTGGAATAATGACATCTTGAGTTGATATAACTGTTTCAAAATAATTGATTCCCATTGTATTCTGCTCATGTAGTATGTGAGCTCTGTGAGGTTCCAAAATAGTTGTTAATACAGTGATACCCACAGTTGGGTCATCGCATGTTGGTAATACAACTTCCAGAATCAATGGAGATCCAGGATTGGGAACCATGCAATTAATAAAAAGATTGTGCAACTTTCCCCTTCAGCCTATTCCTGATCTGTCTTTCACTGGGGGTATGCATGATGTAGGAACCAACATGCATGGTTTAGGAGGAAAGTAATTGAAAAGATTTATTGGGCAAGTGTTACATTAAGTTGGATCTCCATCACACATTATGGCCATCAGGATGTTGGTTCATGAATTTTGGAGTCAAAGCCAACTTACTAGGTCAGCAGATATCTGCCAAAATTTCAATTTCTGTCTCAACATACATGCATGCACATACGTATATATTGTTTTTTCTTCGTGGTCTCTGCGCGTTGTATTGCGCCTGTGCAGTTCAGCTTGGAACCTTCTGGAATCACTGGGCAAAGTTTACTTTGCAACTATTCATCATGTGTGTTAATTGGCGCCGGCATAATTAGTAGTCTGATTTTCTTAAAAGGCTCTACAGTGAAACTTGAATATTTTTATTTCTCTTTCTTGATAATAGCTTAATGAAAGATGCCCAAAAAATGGTCAGCCGCTGCATCTACCTGAACATCCTGTTGCAGACCCGAGCACAAGATATACTCTCAAAGTAAGAGCTGCTGGATGTTTCTGGGGAATGAAATGGAGTCTGTTAATTCTATAAACTGAGAAGGTTCTGTAGGTGAGAATAGGCTGGGAAGTCTGGTCACTCTGGGTTTACTGAGGTCTTTGCCTACCTAGCTAGTCAGTTTGTTCTGATTCCAGATATACTTTTATATATGTTGATAGCGGAGGATGGGGACAGGAGGCAGAAAAGTGCTACATTTTGAGAGTAGAAGCAAAGTGAAGTCACCTTGTAACATCTTGAACTTTTGAAAGCATGATTATGTAGTGTAATATAAAGTAAGTAATTTGAGTCATGCCTTTTTTTTCCTCCAAAGTGGATACAAGTCAGTTTACAATTAAAAAATACAGATTACAGATGATCAAAAATTGATAGTGGATTTAGTTAACCATTGTGTCACCTTCTTCTGCAGATTTATCAAAGTTGGTGGGTACAAGCTTCTCAACACATGGCTGACTGGCTCCAAAGCATCCAATAATGTGCCCCTTCTCCAGCAGATTCTGCTCACACTGCAGCATTTGCCACTTACAGTAGATCATCTGAAACAAGTAAGTCAAAAAGCACCATTGGATACTGTTCTTTTGACTTGATCTTCAGTAGTATTTGGCTGGTGTTTTTGCTGCAAAGCAGGTAGATCAGTAAAGTTTTTTTTTTTTTTCTGGAGTCCATCTTTTTCCAAAATCAGATCTCCAAGTTAGGATTGACCTGCTTTGGTCACCAAAATTCCATATCATACCCTGGTATTTATCTCTGATCTCTTTCAGAACAATACTGCCAAGCTGGTGAAGCAGCTGAGCAAGTCAAGTGAAGATGAAGGTACTAATTTGGCTTTGGGTTATATGTGGAGTTCTAAAAAAAACTCCAGGGACACAGGCTTATATTGAAAGTGTTTTTATGTCAGCTTATTGAATAATTATCTCATTATTTTCCAGAGCTTCGCAGGCTGGCTTCTGTACTGGTCAGCGATTGGATGGGGGTAATCCGCTCCCAAAGTAGTTCGCAACCTGCAGGTGAGTGGTTTTGTGCAGTAAAGATACTTTGCTTGCTGTAGATATGCAATAGCCAATCTAGCTGGTTTCACTTAAGAGCATGAAGCTCAGTATTTCTTTGCCACTTTTGGCCATTTTGGCTAGAAGTACAAGAAGGCAAATTTTCTAAGCATAGGTCATTTTACACTTCCCAGCAAGAGTCACTGTGGTGTAGTGGTTTGAGTGTTGGACTAGGACTCCTGGGTTTGAATCCCTGCTCAGCCATGGAAAACCCCTAAGTGACACTGGGCAAGTCATGCTCTGGCAACCCCTCTGAACAAATCTTGTGAAAACAAACTTGTGATAGGATTGCAATAAATCAGAAATGACTTGAAGGCATACAGCAACACCAGTCGAGGCAGAGAAGTATATTCTTCAGAAACAACATATTATTTATATTTTCCTTACATAATAAACTGTATCTTTCTCTAGCCTGTCGAAGAGAAATCCACACAAAATGTGGATTTCTCTTTTAGGTATGCTTTCTAGTATCTTCACATTCTTACTAGGAATATATAAATGTTTGCTAGGCTCTGTTGACTATAGGTGGTTGGAACTGTTAACTGATCTATAGAGTTAGTGGTATTCTCTGCATTCCAGAAGGAACCTCACTGGCTAATGATTCTTTCTTGCAGAGCGAGACAAGAAAAAGCGCAAGGAGGAGAATAAAAACAAAACACCTGTTCAGGAGAAGCCTCAGGAGGCCAAATCAGAAGCCAAACCTGAGGAGACACCTGAGAAAAAGAAAGAAAAGCCGAAATCTCTCCGCACTACAGCACCCAGCCATGCCAAGTTCCGTTCCACTGGTGAGCATTTAGTGTTTGAATATGGGCACTTCCACCTTCTGTAATATGGATGTGTTCTGCACATGGTGACAATACAGGATTCGTGCCTTATCATGGTTTATCTCAAATGAGTTATATGTTCATATACACATTCTTGGCTTGTTGGCCCTACTCATGACTAGCTTAAAATCCAGAAATAGTTTGCTTAGCTCTGCAGCTGAACATGGGGTCTGGACTTTCTGCTCCCCAGCAAGACAGCAGTTATCACACAAGCTTATTCACACATAGCACATAAGTACTGGCATAGCATTGTGTGCATACTTAGATACTTTTTACCACATTTACAGTAAAAGTAGGTCCATGATGGGCCTTGGAGAGGATTCAGGCAGTTTTGGAATGACAGTTAGAAATTGTGCTGACTGTTGATGTTAACTTTCAGGTTTAGAAATGGAGACTCCATCACTCATTCCTGTAAAAAAGAATACAAGTGCTGCAGTAACCTCGGATAAATATAACTTGAAGCCAATACCACTAAAGCGACAAAAGTAAGTTCATGTGTCCTAATGGTGTCTTTGGAGGAACTATCTGTTTGACTTTCCTCTCTTGTGGTTCTTTCTCCATAAGATGTAGAATTTGAACATAGTGCTGGGTTATGCTAACTATGGCGGGGTACAGACTGCCCCAAAAGGGTGGCTTGCCGGTGCCTAGTTTTGGTCCGTGGGAAGCCGCAGCCTCCAACCGCAGGCCTTCCCCACAGACCAATGGTGTTGCAATGTTGCAGTGCTGCCGTGACGTGCAGACGCTATGTGTCTGGCACATCATAATGGCGGCACCCATCTGTACAGGGCACCGCCATTTTGATGCCTTCGTCACATGCGAGGGGCATTTAGAAGTGCCACCCCGAGGCACCCCTCGCATGTGACGAGGGCGTCCTTTTCGGCCCATCTGTACAGGGCCTAATTCTTGTTAGTTAGCACTTTCCAAAATTACACTTGGTTGAGGAGGGAAGGGCAGGAGAATTCTTGATCCATATCCACTGTAAATTGAGACAGAACAGTTGGGGACAGGTAAATAAGATCAGCTGTTTTTGTTCAGAGGGAGAATTATGTTGCTTACAAAACCTTGGTGCATAGAAGTTAGGAAAGGTGGCAGTGCAAAATCAGTGTTTTCACAGAAATGACATGCATTGAAAAGACTACTTTGTCCTCCTGAGTCCATGTTTGTGTCAGTCAACTAGTTTACACTTGGAAATGAGAATCCCTCAAGAATACCAAGAGGGATTATTATTTGTGAGACCTGCCTAACCCTTTCTCCTCTTTAGACTGACTATTCACTGCTTTCTTCATAGCACATCATCCCCTGCTGGTGAGATCCCACCGGCTGAGAAGAAATACAAGCCCCTCAACACCACCCCCAATACTACTAAAGAGATTAAAGTGAAGATCATTCCTCCACAACGTAAGCTGCTCTCTTTCTGTGTCTTAATTTTCTGTAGAGATGTGAAGTCGAAGGTTTTCATGGCCTTTTCATTTCTATAGAGGGCTTGTGCAGATAGGAAATCTGCTAAGATGTAAGTTGCAGGAGAGAGTATTGCATCTAGAACTCGAGTTACCATTTCTAGTAGTGTTCACTGAGTATAGTTCTCAATAAGTGTGTTTGTGCTATTAGGGGGCTTTGATTACAGAATTGTTTTTAACCCTTTTCTCCTAATTTAATTCCAGCTATGGAAGGCTTGGGCTTCTTAGATGCCCTAAACTCTGCTCCTGTCCCAGGCATCAAGATAAAGAAGAAAAAGAAAGTCCTGTCTCCAACTGCAGCAAAGGTAAGAAAACTATGCATTGATCTAGAAATGTTGGTTGGTCAGGGGGCAAAAAAGGTACAAGTGGTGATGCTGAATTCAGGAAGTAACTAAATGGTGGGATGTCTTTCTCAACCCTTAGCCAAGTCCTTTTGAGGGGAAGCCAGTCCCAGAAGCCAGTGCTGCAAAGCCATCTTCACCAGAACTTACTCCAGTCTCTGAACCCATGGATGTGGATAGACCTGGCACCCCTGTGCCAGCCGTGGAGGTGCCTGAACCAATGGATACAAGTAAGTAACAAGTTGTAGTCATGACCAATGTAACAGAAGGGTTTGATGGAACTCTTTGCATAATACTTTCCCTCATGCTTAGTGTGTACAGAAAGCCTTCTGCAATTGGAGAAGGGAGATCCTAGCAGGCCTATGTTGTCCACATTGTGTCTGGCAGGTTGCCAATTTCAGGGCACATCAGGTTGCCATGAAGGTTATCATGGCAACCTGATGTGTCCCGAAATTGGCAAGAACCTTCTTTCTTCAAATCCTTAGCTCAAAAAAGGGTTGTGATTTTTCTTAAGAGTTTTGTTACTAAGGATATATGTGGTTTTGCAGACTCTTCTGAGCAGGGGGGATTGCTAGATTCCAAACCAGCTGAGAGCCCAGTGGATTCTACACAGTTGACCAAGAAGGGCAAGAAGAAAAAGACAGTGAGCTGGCCCGAGGAGAGCAAATTACGAGAGTACTTTTACTTTGAGCTGGATGAGACAGAGCGAGGTAAGGGTCTTCTCTGGGTAGAAATGTACAGTACATTAATTGTATTGTGAAATGCTGTCTTCCCACAAGACTGAATCTGTGTGTCCTTAGTATGGTTTTTGCATTTGTGCAATTAGGAGATAGATAAAAACAGTGAAATTGTAATGAAAATTATGCATTCACAATTACAGTTATAAAAACTATTGTGTAAATTGTCCCTTTCTGGGAGAAAGGCAGCATAAAGATGAAATAAATAAAAATTTAAAAGGGACTTCTAAGAAGGTTAGTAACAAGACTCGGAACTTTAATACCTTCGCTGTGTTATCTTTGCAAGCAATAGTATTAGTGTTGTTAGATTTGCTTTTTGTTTTCTAATATAGAAACAATATTCTTGGGATGGTAAGGTAGACCAATCGACCAATGCCGGGTTCCACCCTATGTGTGCATGCTGCAGGGACATTTGGAGTCAGTTTCTTTGGTCCATATGGGCAAAGATTGAAACTTGCTGGAAAGAAAGGAGAATAGGATTTACTTCCTCTTTCAAGCAACACCGTGGGGAAAATTGTTGAGGCAAAGAAGTTAGAAATGGCCTAAAGAGGATCCAACTGCAGTGTTCTGCAAACTTGTTTGCTGGCTCAGTTGATCAGTCATCCTCTATTCCATCCTCACAGTCAATGTAAACAAGATCAAGGACTTCGGGGAGGCTGCTAAGCGAGAAATGCTGAAGGATCGCCATGCCTTTGAGACAGCTCGTCGGCTCAGTTATGATGCCATGGAAGAAAAGATCCCCTGGGTCTACCCAAAGACTATTGACTTACCTGCTCCACTGGTTCAGCCTGGAAGTGGTAGCCAAGAGAAATTCACCCAGGCTGAGCGTGAGAAGGGCATTTTACAGGAACTCTTTCTCTCAAAAGAAAGGTCAGTGAACTGTTCAGTAGATTTATCTATTTTGTACATGAGTGATCCTGGTTAGATTGCTGACATTACGAGTAGATGGCTTCCAGAAACCAAAAGAAACCTCTGCCTAACATATGCTGAGAGGGGCTAAATGAGCTATTGCAATTGTCTTCACTCTTTGCTCTTCCAGGTGTTTTGGACTTCAACTCCCAGAATTCCTGGCTGTTGGCTACCCTCCCTAGGGCTTCTTGTAGATAAAGTCCAAAACATGGCAGATCAAAGACTGAGAACCACTGGACTGTGCAAGATACTAGCAATGGAGAATCATTGAGGATTTTGTAAGATGATCAGTTTGGGGAGAGGAGGCTATATGACTAGTTCCATTTTGAGAGTACCTGGAATATGTTTTTCTTTTGTAGTGTCTAGGCTCCATATAGTTTAGGTCTTGCTTGTCCTTTTAGTATTTTTGGAGGCAGAAGAAGGACCTTTATTTTTTGTTTGTCAAGGATTGTAACTGGCTTTTTTAATGCCTGGTGTAATAATCTTAGCTTTAGACAAGTCATCCTCTGTCTCTGCTATGTATATATTTAGATCCAAACCAGTTTTTAATCTCTCTGTCTTTCTTCATCAGTGTCCCTGACAGCCCTCATGAACCTGACCCAGAGTCCTATGAGCCAGTGCCACCAAAGCTAATTCCTCTGGACGAGGTAAGTGTGTCCCAACCCTTCCCTGCACTGAGCAGAAAGGAAAACTTTGGTGGGTGACATCTGGAGTGTAAGTGATAGTCAGGGTGTGTTTTGTAGTTGAGATGTAGGGAAAGAATTAATTAGAGTAGGTCACTTGATATACAAGTCTCCTAGTTTCCCTGCCCAGCCGAAACATCTGTTAGAAAGGGATTCCCGCAATCCTGCAGTACATTATTCTCCCCCTTCCCCCCCCCCCCCCCCCCCCCACTCTCTGTGTCTTGGTTTCCTTTCTGTGTTTTGGAAACAAGCTAGAGAAGAGGAACATCTTGGATCAGAACAACAGCTGATCTTTCCTGGGTTAGAGCAGCCAGCCCTTTCCCATCTGCCCCATTTCCTTGTTGCTAGTCTTCTCTGGGTTTGAGCAGCCAGCTCCCCAGCAGCCAGCCCCTCCTGACTCCTTGTGTCTCCTCTGTCACCTCTCTCAGGAATGCTCCATGGATGAGGCCACCTACGAGGAGAGACTCGACCCAGCCACCTCCTCGCAGTCTCCGGACGGAGCTGGGGGCTCCAAGCTGCCCCCGGTCCTAGCCAACCTCATGGGCAGCATGGGGGCAGGCAAGAACCCGCAGGGTCCCAACCCCAACTCCATCAACGTGCAAGAGATTCTCACATCCATCATGGTAATTAGAGCTGCCACAGTGCACTCTTTAAGTAGCAGGAAAATGAACTGCAGCTGCCTTGGAAAGAGAGACTAGAGACTTTTAATACCACCTGGCCATCTGCTTTGAATCCTCTATCTTTGCTGATCTGGCCTGTTGGTCCCCTCTTACCCATACACCTTCAGATAGGTGGAAGGCTCAGAATTTTCTCTCTTCTTCCTTGCCTCGAGAGCATGAAAAGAGAAGAAGTTGCACAGTGCACCGGGAAGGCAATAGATGGGATTCTGTTCTGAAACCCATGTTCTAGTCCTGCTGAGGATCTGAGAGATTGATGTTCCTCAAACTGAACAGCCCACCTGCCCTAGCTAGCAGTTCTAAGCAGGTTGCATACAGGATGAGCATAGCAAACGAGAAGAGAGCAGGCTGAGGATACAACTATTTTCTAATCCTTTGGCTTCTATTTTATGCAGGGTGGCTCAAACAGTCATAAAACAGAGGAACTGATGAAACAACCAGATTATTCAGACAAGATCAAGCACCTGCTGGGCAACTTGCAAGGTCAGCCTGGACCAGGTCCTTCAGGAGGTAAGAGATGGCCATATCCAAATTACAGTAAATTAGAGAAGATCCACTGAATCCGTGGCAATATACCAAAGTGTTGATTTACCAAAGTCCTGTTGATTCTTGGTCTAATAATGGAATGTCTCATTTTTTGATATATTCTCCCTACTTCCCCTATTTTGAGTCTAGTAAATAAATAAATAAAATAGTAGGTAATATGATTGGTTTCATCAGGTCTTCTCCCACATATAGTACAGTTCCTCTACACATGTCTCCTTCATGAGGCTTGGTAGGACTGTTGTCTGTGATGTGTTGCTGTGGAAACAGGCCTGAATAGTAGGAGTTTGCATAGGTTTGTTAAAAAGAGAATGTGCGTTATCTATCTATCTATCTATCTATCTTTAAATGTTTATATACCACCCTATGTCCCAATATTATACAGGCAGTCAGGCTGTGTTTTGACAAGTGATTTTACACTTTCTCAATTCAATAGTACTTTTTACCCAATCACATTTTTATTGACATCTTTAACAGGGCTTTTGCTTTTGTTGCAGTTCCACATGTGCTGCTTGGACAAGGACCTGGTCCAGTACCCAATGGTTTCCCACCAGGGCCTAAAAATATGCAGCATTTCCCTCCTGGGGGGCCAGGACCCATGCCTGGTAAGTAGAGATTAATTGTTAATAGAAAGGAGTTGCCAGCATGAAATTGCTGGAATGGAGCAGAGGGGAGGAAATGGTTGTGCCAGTACTAGGATGGCACTCAGGTCCTGGTGTGTATCATGCTCATCCTTTTCCTCTTTTGTCTTCCCTAGGGCCACATGGAGGCCCAGTTGGCCCTAATATGCCCCCAGGTCCTGGAGTGCCCAGTGGTCCTCGGATGATGGGCCCACCTCCTCCACAGTGTAATGATGGATACTGGGACCCTCCGGATTCTGGTATGCGTGGCGGCCCCCATGGAGGCATGAGAGGTGGCAGCCCTGGCCCAGGACCTGGCCCTTTCCACCGAGGACGTGGTGGCCGAGGGGGAGATCCCCCTTTCCGTGGACGAGGTAGCAGCGGACGGAGTGGTGGCCCCCACAATGGGAGGGGTGGCCCTCCCAACAACAGCATGGGCGGTGGCCATGGAGGGGGACACGGCGGCGGTGGCAGCCATGGAGGGGGACATGGCGGTGGTGGCGGCCACGGAGGCCACGGAGGAGGGGGCCACCCAGGGGACCACAACAGGGGACATCCAGGCGGTCATCCAGGGGACCACAACAGGGGACATCCAGGCGGTCATCCAGGGGACCACGGCAGGGGATATCCAGGGGACCACGGCAGGGGACATCCAGGGGACCACGGCAGGGGACATCCAGGGGACCACGGCAGAGGTCACCCAGGGGACCACGGCTGGGGGCACGGAGGCGGCCATGGTGGAGGTAAATATTGGAAATCCTAATTATTTTGCCCCTCTGGGGTTGAAATTTACAAGGATGGGGCTGCAGGATTGTTTCAGCAATTCTGCCTTTAATGGGAATGCAAGCACCTATTTGAGAGTAGAGGGGTGGTGATATTTTAAGACTTCTTTTTCCAGATACTCTTTAGCTGCTAAAAAACAGATTGTTCAAATGTAGCAATGGTGGGCAGGGCTGTGGAAAGGAAAGACTCCTCTCTGTATTTTTAATGTTGTTGTAAGGTTGTAATGGTGGTTTGTCAGGCTCTTGAAATGTCTGCTTTGCTTTTGGGATTCTTGAGAGAATCTTGGATCTTAGTGGAGCCCTGTGAATGCCCAGGAGAAATGTTCTATGTGATATGTTTGGGGCTTCCTGCTGCTGTGACTGACAGCCATATTTTCTTCTCTTGCACCTCTCAGACAGGTCAAAGCGTCCCGTTTGCCGTCACTTCACAATGAAAGGTAGCTGCAGGTACGAAAACAACTGTGCCTTCTACCACCCAGGCGTGAATGGCCCACCCTTGCCCTAGTACTAGGGATTCAGGCCCTCTTCCTATCTCTTCTAACTGTGGTATCGGTGCACATTCCCATAACATGGACTTGGGGGCTTCAGCTCCACCATCAGACTCCTGCTGCATCCACCCTTTTAATGGCTTCTGTGAGGCCCTTTAAATGCTTGGGGCAAGGGGAGGCAACTACTCCCTCCTGATGCATCTGCTGCTACTTATGAACTGCCACATGCTCAAAAAAGGAACCACTGCATTCTATATGTGGGTTGATGAGGCCACCAATAACCCGAAAGCACAAGAGACGTGTGGAGGGCTTAAAATAACAATTTGTGTAAATTTCCTTATGAAGCCAACAAAGGAAGTGTATATCTCGGCTCATAGCCCTGCCCAGGCTCTGGGCTATATTCTGCATGTTCTTAGGAACCAAATATGCACTGGAGACTTCTGCTTTGGTCTGGAAGAACAGCTGGCATCAGCAAGAAAGTGGTTCTTTTATGTGAGGCAGGGGTGAAGCAACAGCCTGTGGATCTTTCTTTGGGACCGGAGGTGAAGAAATCATCAGCTCCTGTCTAATGGCCTCCCTGAGGAGAAGGGAAAATTCCAGCAGCTGCCACTTGCACAATCTTGACTCATGGTGTCCCATCCTCCCCTTTGTAAAATACCCCCTGCAGTGTTCCCACTGACTGTAGAGATGTGATTTCCCTTGGTGCTAAGTCATATCATTGGGGGAAACCTACAACTTGTTTTCTGTGAAAACTGAACCTTGAGTCAAATGATTTAGGAGGTAATTTTTTGTTCTCCTGATTACATTGTTGGTTGTGGGTTTTTAAAAAAAAAAAAACTTGTCTCACAAGATGTGGACTCTTCACTACATCATTTGTCTCTCCCTCTCCTTGCAGTGGGTGCAGCACTTCCTCTCCTGAAAAAAAGAAAATGTCTCCCTCTATGTTTTGTATATTTTGTACATTAGTAATAAACATGGTGGAAAACAGTGAATTATCTAATTTAACCGTTGCAGTCAAGGTTGTTTGTTCATCTTGAAAATAAATTGGATTGTAAAAGGGGGTTGTGGAAAGAGTTATGGGTCATGCTGGTTTCCTTGAATCAGTCAATGATCATACCAAAATGGTGGAATCTTCTTAGAAACTTACCATCCAGGGCTGATTTCAGTGTGAAAATCAGTGTGGAAGAGGTTCAAATGTGTCTGCTTTTGTTCTGGATCAATGTTCTGGTGCTGTGTATTAGGAATGCTTAAGTTTCTAACCCTCATGGTTGAGTAACCAAGTTGTACTTTCTCTTTTGGCTTTTTGACCTCTCTGACAACTCCCTTGCTCTCACACACACTTTCTCTGTACTCCTGCTTAACAAAAGTAGCTATGTGGAGGTGATAGTGGCCTGTTACAGACTGCCAAAATAAAGCTGCTTCGGGTCTCTTTTGAGGTATGCTGTTTAAATGATGCATGCATCCTAAGAATCCGGAAGCTGCACCAAAGCTGCACTCCAGTGCTTAGGAATGGAGTGTGGCTTTGGCGCGACCTCCGGACTCTTAGGACTCATGCATCATTTAAATAGCATACCTCCAAAGAGACCCGAAGCAGCTTTATTTTGGCAGTCTGTAACAGGCCAGTATTTACCTTTCATGGTTTTCTATGAAAGGTTAAACACACACCCTAGAAATTGTTGAGTTTCTCTGAAGATGTCAGCCACAGCTGTTGGCAAATTGTCAGGAGTAAACTCTTCTAGAACATGGCCTCATAGCCGAAAAAAACCACAAAAAACTTTCTTGACAGGCCAAAATCTGCTTTGGGTCACTTTGGAGGTATGCTGCTTAAATGACACACGTATCCTAAGAAGCCAGAAGCTGCGCCAAAGCTGTGCTCTAGTCTTTAGGACTGGATTGTGGCTTTGGTGCGGCTTCCGTCCTCTTAGGATGAATGCGTCATTTAAACAGCATTCTTCCAAAGTGGCCCAAAGCAGCTTTATTTTGGTCTGTTTGTTTGGGCCATAAGTACAGTAATTTTTAATTGTAAGTAAAAAGAAAAGCCTTCAAGTCAACCCATCAATTTTATAGGGTTTTCTGAGGCTGCATCTTCACTCCAGCATTATTCAGTTTGACACTGCTTTAATTGCTATGGCTCAGTGCTGTGGAATTTTGGGATTTAGAGTTTTGTGAGTTATTTAGCCTTTAAATTTATTTAGCCTTTAGCTCTGGTGGCGCAGTGGTTAAATGCCTATACTTCAGCCATTCACTCAAAACCACAAGGTTGCGAGTTCAAGACCAGCAAAAGGGCCCAAGCTCGACTCAGGCTTGCATCCTTCCAAGGTCGCTAAAATGAGTACCCAGACTGTTGGGGGCAAATTAGCTTACTTGCTAATTAGCTTACTTGCTGTTCACTGCTATGATCTTTGGAATAGCGGTATATAAAATAAAAACAAAACAAATCAGAGAGCTCTGCTGCTGTAACGAACTACTTATCCCAGGATTCCATAGGATGGAACATGACAGTTAAAGTGGTGTCAAACTGCATTGATTTGTAATATGGTAGCCGCAAAAGATATTCTGAGGTGGTTTGTCATTGTCTTCTTCCTAATGTAGTCTATAGCACCTATTATTCCCTGGTCTTCTCCCTTCCCAAGTACTAAGCAGCCTTGCTCATGTGTAATGTCTGGGAGCAGAACTGAATGTGATTACTCGGAACCAAATTCACTTAAAAATGCCTACTATTACTATTATTTGTTGTCCTTCCATATAAATAATGGAATGAATGTGGCAATATTTCTCTGATTAATTTGTTTTGAAATCTATAGTGGGTCTATAATCTGGAGACACATGCTACACTGCTAAATTTAAATCCTCCTGTGTGAAGTCGAAGGCTTTCGTGGCCGGCATCCATAGTTTTTTCTGGGTTTTTCAGGCTATGTGGCCATGTTCTAGAAGAGTTTATTCCTGACGTTTCGCCAGCATCTGTGGCTGGCATCTTCAGATTTGGTGTTAAGCCCACCACCACTGAAAAAAAGCCAGAAAGACTGTGTGGTTTCCAACTTTTAGGGGCACCATCTCTCCTGGCTCCTTCTACCACTGTTGCTTTCTTGTAAAAATCTCAAGCTATGAGGTTATTTCTAGGATTCAGATCTTCTCCCAGCCTATGGGTCCTGCCTTGACAGATGATAATACTAATTGCTCCTTGCCTTAACAAGATGCAGGGGAAGGGGCCTTTAGGTGATCTTCCTAACCCTGAAATCAAAATGGACGATGTAAGAAGGCTGTGCAACTTCTTATGTATTGCTTGTGTGATGTTCTGCATCTGGTCCAATAGGGAATATATAATAAAGAACAAACTGCAACTATGAAGATGCCTCTATGTATAAAATTGTCCTCCACCTCTGGGACGAGTTACAGTGAATGTATAGAGAGTGGTCTTAGGACTTCAGCTCATTCGGAGGAATCTGGTAGTTGGTGTTACTAGAGGCTGCTAGAGCTATCCTCTCATGTAAAGTTGGATGATACTTTTATTGACTAAAATATAAAATGGCAAATTAGTGGTATGGGTTTTTTAGTTCTGAAATTTAAACTGTTTTACTTCTATTATGTGCAATCCTGCATGGTTAAACAATGTAGTTTTTCTGCATGTTGAGCTGTTTACCATCATCCCTTAGACCTGTGTGTGTTGTGTGCCTTCCAATTTTTGGCAACCCTAAGGCGAACCTATGGGGTTTTTTTTGGCAATATTTGTTTGGCGGAGGTTTGCTATTGACTTCCTGAGATTGAGAGCATATGACTTGCCAAAGGTCAGCCGGTGGGTTTAGTGGCTGAGCGGAAATCGAACCCTGTTCTCCAGAGTTGTAGTCCAGTGCTGAAACCATTATGTCACACTGGGTCATAGACCTACTGTAGAGCAAGTAAATCTGCCCCTTCTATACAGTCATTTGGTCCTGAAAGAAAAGGAAGAGGGAGGGGCTGCAAAAACATCTGGCTATGCCACTGTAGCAGAGACAAAGTGATCACATCATCTGCTGAGCTCTGTCTTGCAGCCCACACCATTACTTTTATGTATAAATCTTTGAGAACTCCAGGAGAAGTCCCAGCAGACTGGAGGAGGCAAATGTCATCCCAATCTTCAAAAAGGGAAAAAAAGAGGATCCAAACAATTATCGTCCAGTTAGTCTGACATCAATACCAGGAAAGATTCTGGAGCAGATCATTAAACAGAGAGTCTGTGAACATCTAGAAGGCAATGCCATAATCACAAAAAGTCAACATGGATTTCTGAGAAACAAGTCATGCCAGACAAATCTGATCTCTTTCTTTGATAAAATTACCAGCTTGGTAGATGAAGGAAATGCTGTGGATATAGTATATCTTGATTTCAGTAAGGCCTTTGGCAAGGTTCCCCATGACATTCTTGCAAAGAGGCTTGTAAAATGTGGGCTAGACAAAGGAACTGTTACATGGATCTGTAATTGGTTGACTGGCAGAACCCAAAGGGTACTCAACAATGGCTCCTTTTCATCCTGGAGAGAAGTGACCAGTGGGGTCCCATAGGGCTCTGTCCTGGGCCCAGTGTTATTCAACATCTTTATCAATGACCTGGATGACAGAATTGGGAGCATACTTATCAAATTTGCAGATGACACCAAATTAGGAGAAGTTGCTAATACTCCAGAGGACAGGATCAAAATTAAAAATGACCTGAATAGACTAGAAAGCTGGGCCAAAGCTAACAAAATGAAATTCAACACAGAGAAATGCAAGGTACTGCACTTAGGGCAGAAAAATAAAATGCACAGATATAGGATGGGTGACACCTGGCTGAATGAAACTAAGTGTGAAAGGGATTTAGAAGTCCAAGTAGACCACAAGTTGAACATGAGTCAACAGTGTGATGCGGCAGCTAAAAAGGCTAATGCAATTTTAGGTTGCATCAATAAAAGTATAGTGTCTAGATCAAGGGAAGTAAAAGTGCCACTTTATTCTGCTTTGGTCAGGCCTCACCTGGTATACTGTGTCCAGTTCTGGGCGCCACAATTAAAAAAGGACATTGAGAAACTGGAGCGTGTCCAAAGGAGGGCGACTAAAATGGTGAAAGGTCTGGAAACCATGTCCTATGAGGAATGACTCAGGGAGCTAGGGATGTTTAGCCTGGAGAAGAGAAGGTTAAGAGGTGATATGATAGTCCTGTTTAAATACTTGAAGGGATGTCATATTGAGGAGGGAGCAAGCTTGTTTTCTGCTGCTCCAGAGACTAGAAAGTGGAACAGTGGATGCAAGCTACAGGAAGAGAGATTCCACCTCAACATTAGGAAGAACTTCCTGACAGTAAGGGCTGTTTGACAGTGGAACACACTCCTTCCTTGGAGTGTAATGGAGTCTCCTTCCTTGAGGTCTTAAACAGAGGCTGGATGGCCATCTGTCGGGGATGCTTTGATTTGGATTTCCTGCATGGCAGGGGGTTGGACTGGATGGCCCTTGCTATCTCTTCCAACTCTACGATTCTATGATTCTATGAGTTAAAAAATAAACAATTTTTCCAAGCTCTAATCTTAAGGCTGCTGTTGTGTGCCTTCACAGTGTTTCCAATTTATGGAGACCCTAAGACAAACCTATCATGGCGTCTTCTTGGCAAGACTTGTTCACCAACTGAACAAAATCCTAGTGGGGCTTTTTGTTTGTTATGGTCGAACTCATTTGTAGTCCAACACTCAAACCACTGCACCACACTGGCTCTAATTTTAAAGTTAGGCCATTTAATATCCATGTCACTGTCAAATGCTACTTGGTGCCAAAGCAAGCACCAGTGGCAATTGTACTTTATCCTTTCAACAAGCATGACGTTATCTTCTGAAAGGTTAGTAGAATTATTTCATAAAACAGCCTTTTTAATGGCCTTGTGGAGTTCCAAGGTTGGGTGTGACTGGCTTCTTTGTTTAGGCTGTGTGCCTATAGAGATGGATAAAATCTGCAGAAATTCATTCTGGAACTGACTGTTAAACCCTGCTTGCCTTCTGCATTGGCCTGCCTGAAGGAAAACTAAAACAAGATGGGCTAGGATTAATTTTTGCTGCCAAATAGGAAGCCATAGCCCAACCCCCCTCCCCCCCCATGCTTGTTTAGCAGGAGTGGAGTAATGCCAGTGAAATTAGCACTACTATGATGTTTCCAAAAATAGAGGTGGTGCAGGACTAGAACTGTGCTCAGCTGCTGGGAAGGGGCACAAGCGCAGCAGCAGAGAGTATGTGCTATTAAAGAAAAAATTCACATGATGGCAGAGGTCCAATGTGACTCAATAAACTAGCTGAAAGACTTTGTTGTTGAACTAAGCCTAGTTGCAACTTTAGTTTATTGTGGGGTTTTTGGGCTATGTGGTCATGTTCTATCAGAGTTTCTTCCTGATGTTTGAGAAATGAGAAATCTCTCAGGGTCAGGGGGGTTTCCCAGCAGACAATGAGCACTAATCAAGCAGACATTAGTCCTCTTGTGCAGACCCTCACACCCTGAGGACTGCCATTAGCAACAAACAATACACATGCAAATCACTCCTGCCTTTCCAGATCACACAATATATATAGCCAAGTCCTTTCCAGGCAAACATTATCTGAAGGTGCCAGCCACAGATGCTGGTGAAATGTCAGGAAGAAACTCTGCTAGAACATGGCCACATAGCCTGAAAAACCCACAGAAAACTATGGATGCCGGCCATGAAAGCCTTCAACTAGTTGCAACTCTTTATTTTTGCATCATACAGCACAATGTGAACAGAACTTGATAACAATTGAATGGAAATTATTTTGTTGCCACTCATTAAAATGCAGGAATTTTTATTGTAATTGTGGGAAACTAATGACATCATTTTGGGGTTGATTAACATTCATTATTTGACGTAAGAGTTTGCCATTGAGTTAATTCATTATTGGGTATGTTAACTGTTTTAATTTTTTTCTTTAAATTTGAAAACAAACATTAACTTTCCAAATATTTAATCTTAGTTGCCCATTTTTAAAAATTTGGATGTATCGTTCTTGTGTGCTTTCAAGTCATTTCTGACTTATGACTGTCCTAAGGCAAACCTATCATGGATTTTTTGGGGGTTGTGAGTGTGTGATTTGCCTAAGGCAACCCAGTGGCTTCCACGGCCAAGAGGGTAAATTGAATCTTGGTCTCCAGTCATAGTCCAATGCTCAAACCACGCTGGCTTTCTTGGATGTATTAGCTAACACTAATAGTTAAAACCCCGATTATAAAGATGATGCACCTCCCCACATACTGCGTATATTGTAAACACAGGAGCACTGCTCAGTGGTGTGTGTGTAGGTGCATTCAAGACACCTATTGACTTTAAGGCTTCCCAATGGATTTCATAGTTTTCTTAGCAAGAAAAAACTCTGAGGTGTTTTGCTCAGTAGAGTAGAACAGGTTTTTAAACAGATAGACGGCCACCTCTTAGTACAGACTCAGTGCATCTACACTGTAGAAATAATGCAGCTTGACACCACTGTTATAGCTCCATCCTATCAAATCCTGAAATTGATAGTTTTAGAAGATCTTTAGTCTTCTCTGTCAAAGTGTGCTCATGCCTCTGTTGTTGTTGTGTGTCTTCAAGTTGTTTCTGACTTGTGGTGAACCTATCACAAAAATTGCAAGTCCCAGGATTCTGTAGGATGGAGCAATGGCAGTTAAAGTGGTGTCAAAACTGCATTATTTCTATAGATGCATCGAAATTAAACCAGTAGCTCACCATATTGTCACTTCTATTTCACTTAGTTCAGTTCGTCTAATAGAATGTTTATCTGAAGACTGCTCTAAGGGCAGGTTCTTCTTTATGGTCTTCATGCTTTGTAAATAATGCCAAGTTATTTTTTGGGACCACAGCTACTAGAATTCCCTACACATGGTGGCTAGAGAATTCATGGTGTGTTGTGATCCCAAAAAGCGCAAGCTCCGGCTTCTGCACCCATGTAATATTTTGTGTGGGAAGTTCTAGAGCTGAAGGGTTTTTGAAGGGAACACTGGAGCACTGCTCAGTAGTGTGTGTGTGTTTAAGTGCATTCAAGTCACCTGTCGACTGCATATATCTTGAGTGAGAGCCTCAGAGCTGAAGGGAGCAGGATTGCCCCACTTAACCAATTGGACTTCATGCCAGGTCTCCAAAAATAAGAAATGAGAGCCAACTCACCCATGAAAATATCCTTCACATTTTAATTTAATTAAGGATATACAACTCTGCTCCAACTATTCCCAAAAAGGGCATCAGGGTAGTGCTGGTGGGAGGGGAGAGAAGGGGGGAGAGCTATAAAAGAGGCCCTCCAAAATGTCTGCCTCAGGGAAAGCAAGCCCTTTTGAGACATACCAAAGTTCATCAGCTCCCTCAACTTTGCTGCTCTTCCTGAGGGTATGGGAAGGAAGAAAGAAAAGAACAAGCATGGTTTTTCTCATTGCGCATCCTCAATCCTTCCTCCTTCTCCCTCCAACCCCAGCTGTCATAAATAAAGAGTCTTTCACATAGAGCACAGAGTGTCTGCTGGGAAAATGGAAGGCAGCTCAGCATGCTTCTTCCAATCTTCACTCTCGGGGCCGATTGACAAGGACTTCACCCAAGGCCTCCAGGACTTCGCGCTTGTAGTCTTCAAAGTCCCCATCTATCTGGTTGACTGTCTGGTCCTCCACCACCCAGAGATGGCAGTTGGTCTCTGTGATAAGCCGGGCATCATGGCTGACAACAATTACCGCTGGAAAATGAATGACAAACAACCGTTAGCACAGCCCCTGTCCTGCTAGAAGAAACTACTTCCCCAGCTCCCAATGTTGTGGCTGCACACAGGTCCCCCACCCTGGGCATAATGGCTGAGAGCATAAGCAGGTACTGCCGCACTCAGAACCAATGCTATCTGGATCCAACTGAGAGCCAATGTGATGTTGATCTAGGATTAGGGAAACCTCAGTCCTAAAATTCTCACTACCATTCATTCTAATCCAGCTTTCCCCAGTCCAGCACTCTTCAGTGTGCTGAAATGCAACTTCCACAATCCCCAATTGGTAGGTTGAGAAGAACAGCAGTTGCTGAGAAAAATGAAGAGAATGCCATTGAACCTATGTCTTGGTGACAGTGCCTCCAAGCCTGGAGACACCAATTAGCATCTGTGGAAGCACAACTCTGGACAGGGCTTCACTTCCAGTTTGTGAAAGTGGGAAAAAGAGTGATTAAGTAATAAATTTCACTTCAGACATGCAATGACTTGCCTAAAGCCATTTGTTATTGGCCTACCTCACAATGCTGCTGTTAAGAACTACAGAGATGATGTACCCGAAGAACTCTGTGTTGGGATATAGAGTCCATAGTAAAGTGTAAAATGTGGGATTTAATAGCAACAGGCCGGCCATTCACCAGCCAGGGGTCATCAGCCAATCAAGTACTGCCTGGGGGGAATTTGAACTGGGGAAAAGAGCGGGAAGGCAGGGGCCTTATAACGGGTGGGTGGAGTTACCGCCAAAAAGTTTCAATATGTTGCAGAGTTAACTCTGCCCAGTGTGATTCCAGTAGGTTCCGAGCAGCACTGCGCAGGCGCAGTGAAACCCATTTGTATGTATTCGCAGATGACCACTCGAAGAAATACTGTTACAGGTAAGCAACCTGTCCTTCCCTTGACAGTTGGCTGTGGATTTCATTAGAGTCAGTTGGCTCTGTGGCTTTCTCTGTTTGATGGACGGTGGACTATGATGTTTGTAGATAACTCTGTACATATTGGAACCTCTTCTAAGAATAAAAGCCTCATATGAGAGACCTTTGTCTACAGTGTTCTCTTCAGTTATTCTGGAAGAGGAGAGGTGTTTCTCCAGCTCACAAGCTGCTGCCTACAGATTTGAAGGAGCCGTGGTACCTCATCACAGACTGTGCTACAAAACGCTAACAAGGGTTATGCACCCAGTGTGCGCCTCAGGATCTGTTTGTGCATCTGAGTGAGAAGCTATTTTTTGTGAGCAGTTATCCAGAAGAGCAGCCCAAACTGTCTGAGTGCCGGAAGGCATTATATTTTTAATGATGTGGGGAAGCAGGGAAATAATAAACATAGTTGATAGAATTTGGTACTAGTAATATGACCATGGAAGAACTAGACCAGGGAATGGTGATGATCTCACTGTGTAAAAGGGACCACTGGCTTGTATCAAACTATCAATGGCCAGGTTGTGACGAGCACGAAAAAGGAGCAACGTCCTACCCCGAATATGCAGCATGTGCCAAAAAGCTTTTACTTACCCCCTTTATATTCATTGATAGCATCTCCCAAGGCATCAATTGACTCAATATCCAGGTTATTTGTAGGTTCATCCTGGGGTGGGGGAAGTCAAAAAAAGGAGGGAATTACAGAAAGAAGAAAAGGACTCCTGGCTTTTCATTGCTCTATCCTTCTACAAAAAGATAGTGTGTAACCAACATACTGATTCTGCACCAGCAGACTTAGCAGCAGTAGGCAATGGCCCCTGATTCAAACATCAAGACTCAGAAACTCATGGGGGTTCAGAGTGATGCCAGGACCTACAAGACTGGGTACAGGTCATTGGGTATCAATAGAACACTGTAAATCAAAAAGAACAGCAAGACTCACCAGTCCTTTTGGTTTTACATTTTTAAAGGGGGGAATCAGAGGAAAGCTGGATGGAAAGATAGAGGAGGAGAAAGACGCCCTTTCTACAGTGCTTTACTAATGAAGAGTGTGACCAGGACAGATGTGGTACTTTTCTGGGAAGCCCTTGGCATCTTATGCAACAACACATGCATTTGTGGCATTAGGGTTGACTGATTCAAGACCATACCACAGGAGTGAGGTGGTGTGGATGTGTCTTATGGCCTAAACTGACTGGGAACTGATTCAGTATGACACCAGGGATGCCTTCAGATGTTCCTGGAACTGGAACTTTGCATGTTCCTCATCCATGGGTGCAGATTGCCAACTAGATGGCCACATGACTTCCACCCCTGATGCCCAGATATTGAGACTCACCAAAATGAGCACATCTGGTTCTCTGCAAGCTAGTTCAGCAAATACCACACGGGCTTTCTGTCCCCCTAGAGAAGGAATACAAGCAAAGATAAAGCTGAGGAGAGATTTACTGCTTCCCCCAAGACATGGGCAAACAGGATCTTTCCCTTATCAAACACAGTGTGGGGGGATGAAGAGAGACAGATCAAGGTCAGAGCTTCTTATCCCCATCTGAACTCCAATTCATTTTATTGTCTATTAATGCCTCTCAACCCTTCCAGGACCACCCTCCTTCTCCTTCGATTGCTTTACTAAGATTCAAATGGACCACCAGTGTCAGAGCCCTAATATGTCCTTTCTCTTTTGAAAACCCTTTTAGGGCTGACCATACCACTTGGCTGGTAACTGACCAGGAACGAAATCTGTTTTCTTGCAATTTGATATCATTGGTTCATGCTCCAGAAACTAAAACATGAACCAATAGATTCAATTTACAAGAAAAGAGGTTCTACCTAAACGTTAGGAAGAACTTATTTCCTGTAAGAACTGTTTGACAGTGGAGTGGACTGTCTTGTGGGGTGAGTGGAGTCTCCTTCTTCGGACATCTTTAAACAAAGGTTGGGTGGCATTTTTTAGGATTGCTTTAGTTGTATATTCCTGCATGACAGGTGGTTGCACTAGGTGATCCTCCTAAGATTCTACAGTCCTAAGAAGCAGAGTGGGGAGCAATGGGTGTGTCAGGAGGTCTATTCTGCACAAGTTAGCTTGCTACCTTAAGTTACAGGTGGAGGATATTGTTACACTGGTAATATTGAAGTAGTATTTAGCCATCAGTCTCATTAGTTTCTACAGAGGTAATTAGGGGATGGGATAAGGGGTGCCATTTTGTCCACCTCAGATAGCAAAATGTCTTTGGCCAGCCCTCAGCTTTTATATAAGCCTAATCATCCCCCACACCAAAGATAGCTACCTCCTCCTCCTCCTACCTGAAAGCTTGCAGATCTGAATGGTGTGGGCATGACTCTCCAGACCAAAACGCCCCAAGCATTTGCGAGCATCCTGGTAGGGCAGGTTGAAGTTGCGCTGCAGGTACTCTGTTGCCGTCTCCTGCATGTTCAGCTGATCAGCATATTGCTGATTGAAGAACCCAATTTTCTACATGGGGGAGGGGGTTTCCAAACACAGCAAATTAAAAATGTTTACGATAAAAATGTTAAAACAAATTTTAAAAATCCACATTAAACACCATAAAATAATTTAAAAGCCATATAAAAGTTAAAAACAAATAAAACACACAAATAGAAACCTTCCCTGCTTTCCTTGTGATTCTGTTTTCCAAACAAAGGCCTGAACTTTGTAGGACTGTTATAGCTACACTTTCTTAGATGTTGCATAAGGATGGTCCATTATACAGTCAATCATTTTGTAAGGACACAGTCTTCTTGAATTTGGGGTTTGGTGAGGAGGGGGATATAACTCACTCTAGTACAACAGATGAGGTCAAGCCTGTGCCTCCCCTGCATTTTCTGTCTCCCAACTGTAGTATCCAATGTAACTAAGCTAGTGAACAGCAAACCAGACAAAGCTGTCTGTCCCACTGAGTAAACTTCACAGCCAAGAGGGCTTTCCAGTAGTTGACTTCCAAGATTTTCTCTATGGAATTAGTTTGCCAAAGCCAGGCAGACCCTCAGCCACGTATCATTCAGGGTGATTATATACATGTTATTTCCATGGCCTTGGAAGAAACTAACTTCCACAAGGGTCTAAATCCTTCCATTCTGACTCTTCCTTACAATGGTGGCTCCTGCTCCCTCAAATCTGGCCTCTTTTCCCCAAAACAGCCCCAACAGAAGGTCACCAATACTTACTAGTCTGTGGTTTTTCCTCATTTCCCCTCTTGTCTGGAAAAAAAGAAAAATGGGGGGGGGGGAGAGGTTTATTAGAATAGATGCAAGATCTTCTGTGTGATCCCACCAAATTGAAAAGGAAGTGTTCTTACAACTGAATCCAGGCACTGGGAGAATTCAGGGCCAAAACATAATCTCTTCTGGGAAGGCAGAGTTAGGAATTGGACAACAAAAATAAATAAAATGAGGCATGGTGTGCCTAATTAAGGTGCAAGGGGGACAGGTTTAATCTGCACCCCTGCTTTCTTAAAAGAAATCTGGGTTTGAAAGTTGGGTGTAAACTGTAGGGAAGAAAGCAAGCACGAGTTGTATATGAACCAAAGCTTCCCTCTTTTTTTTCCTGCTGGCTCTATTAGGATACTGAAATGTAACTCTACTGAAAGTCCAGGCCAATAGTACCCCTCCTTTCCCTGAACTGTTTCCAATCCAACTGGTTTCCCCAGTTATAAAAACAGATGTTAACTTGCAGAACCAGTGCCTGAGTTGGCTTTTATCCCTCTGCCATCTTAACCTCTTTTTCCCCCCTTTTATGACATGTGATTCCGATTGCAAGCAGCAAGTGTACTGTTTTGATTTTTATGAATTGTAATGTAAAGCGCTCTGAGAGTCATTTAGACTTAACAGGAGACTAAAATGTTTACTGGTAAACAATATGTTTAAAATTTATAATTTAAGTTTAAAAATACAAAAAAATCTATTTTAAAAATAGAATAGAATATCTCACAGGTTTCACCCAATTTTATAATAGGAAAATACTGTGGATGTTTATATACAAGGATATCCTTTCACAGCAAAGCTGCTTTTTTACAAAGGCTTTCCCCAGACCCCAACTCCCTTTTCTTCCTTGTTCTCTGTCTAGCTGGATTTTTTTATTCACAGTGGCACTAGGAGGATGTGGAAAGAAGGCTCAGAAACAGACTTTCTGTGTTGGGTTGTACCAATGTGTCTGCAGTAAACAATACAATGAACAAAATCTGAGCTGGCAAAATGCTGGATTGTACTTCCACAAATCCTACTGAAGCCGTGTGTGCCTCTCTACAAAAGGCAAGGTAAACCACAGCAGCCTACATCTCATACCGAGATACGTGAATAGCAACACAGAGAAAAGAGGAGATCAGAGATGCCTGCCTCAGGCTCCCCCCTAGCATATTTTAAAAATGTAAATCTATATGTTTGGCCACCAAAATGGAAAGCTATGCAAGACTTATAGGTTGTTTACACAACCGTAGTGCAAAGGGATCTTGTAGCATCTCTGAGACTGAGAGAAAGAAGTTGGTACAATAAGCTTCCATAGACTTATGTCTACTTCATCAGACGCATGGAGTGAAGAGACTAGGAAAAGACCTTCATCATGTGAATGAGCTGGTTGCATGTGTAAATACGAATGGAAATACAAAACTTGTACTCCATCCAATGTGTGGAATGTTTTATATAGGGATTCATATAGGGATTCCACCTCATAGTGGTTAAGATGGTGTTCCCAGGGAGGTTGTGTATGGACTCTAATTTCTGCAAGAAGTCAGTAGTGTCCTTCACATAGCTAGGAGTGTTGGTGGCATATGGTCTAAGGATATTATGTTCCAATGCTTGAGATAATGGGCCATCCAGGGCTCCCTTGTTTATTCATTTTGAGTAATAAATAAAATGTACTTGGTCAAGGCTCCCAGGGTGTGTCAATTTGGATTTGGTTCGGCAACTCCTTTCTCTGCAAATCCTTCTGGTATTCAGCTGTGAGAGTGTTAGACAGGATTCTGTAAAATGTAGTGTTGGACATGCCTCTAAGTCTCCTGTATGTAGCCAGATTTCTCCATGATGAGTGTGGCTTTCCTCTTTGATGACAACATTAGGATTGTTCCTAAGACTGTGTACAGCATCTTCTTCCTTGTGACTAAAACTGTGTGGTAAATTATGTTTCTTATTATTTATGTTTGGGCATGGTGGTGGAAGCATTCTATGCAGAAATCAAGTTCTGTACCAATTGTGAGATGGAGCCCATGTGGAGTTCTTTTGCTGATTCTGAGAGGTACTGTGTTATATATTGGTGTTTTGAAAAAAAGATGGTTGAAACTTGTTTAACTGTTATTATTTTTTCACTGTAGGAATTTATCTCCATTCTTTCCATGATTTTTTCTGCCTCTGGTATCAAACTTTCCTTTAAAGTGATAATATCCAGAGACACTTTTCTTTTGTGAACTGAGGAAAACCTGTATATGAATAACATGAAGGAGGCTTAACTCTGGGGTATATCTGAAGAATGTGGAAATGCAACATTCCAGGTGGTATTAGCAGGGGCACCCAAAAAATGAAAGTATCTTAGGGACAGAATAAGATGATCAAAAATGGTGAAAACCAAAACATGGGATGTCAGACTGGACTCACTCACCGGTGTTAGTTTCCCTGTTAACAGCAACAGCAGCGTACTCTTTCCCACACCATTGGGACCTACGATACAGACTGTAGCAGAGAGGAAAACAGTAATATTAACACTAATATTCTGTCATTCAAGCAATGAATCTAGAAGATTCTCTCCCCACCCCAACCCCCTGTCTTCTATCATCCAAACAGCATGACTAAGACAGTCTGATGTGTCCACCCACTTAAGAGAAGCAAAGTCTCAGTTAATACAATAAAAGAATGGAACAAAGTTAGAACTCTGATGAGGATCTACCATTCAGAAAACAATAGATAGAAACTATATGGACATGAGGAAGGTAGGCCTACATGCTAGTTCTGATAAGGAGTCCTCTGTTACTTTTCAAAGCACTTACTTCGAGACTCCATGTCAATTCCAAAGTCCAGATTTTTGAAAAGAGGTTTCTGCCCTTCATAAGTGAAGTCTACACCTGCAAGGAAGAAAAAGAGGAGTGGAGAAAAGGAAAATCTCTTCAGCAAAAATTACGAAAGCCATGTATTATGCCAGTTACGGCAGACATCTTAAATCACAGGCAAAGAGGATTCCTACTTCTTACACACCCTAACTCACTTGTTACTCTCCTCATGTGAAAAGGAACAAAGATAGGAGAGACTATTATTCACATGGAGATTTTCCATGTGAATAAGAACCCTGATTTTCTAACATTCTTGCTCACAGGGAAGAACTTCCAGTCAAACAAGAACATTTAAGGGTGCTCAACAATGGCTCCTTTTCATCCTGGAGAGAAGTGACCAGTGGGGTCCCACAGGGCTCTGTCCTGGGCCCTGTACTGTTCAACATCTTTATCAATGACTTGGAGGAAAAAATTGGGGGAATACTTATCAAATTTGCAGATGACAACAAATTAGGAGGAATAGTACTCCAGAGGACAGGATCAAAATTCAAAATGACCTGAATAGACTAGAAAGCTGGGCCACAGCTAACAGAATAAACTTCAACAGGGAGAAATGTAAGGTACTGCACTTAGGGCGAAAAAATGAAATGCACAGATATAGGATGGGGGACACCTGGCTTAAGGAGACAACATGTGAAACGGATCTAGGAGTCCAAGGAGACCACAAGTTGAACATGAGTCAACAGGCGAGCGGCCGCTACAAGGCCAATGGGGTTTTAGGCTGCATCAATAGAAGTATAGTGTCTAGATCAAGGGAAGTAATAGTGCCCTATATTCTGCTCTGGTCAGGGCCCCACCTGGGAATATTGTGTCCAGTTCTGGGTGCCACAATTCAGACAGGACATTGAGGAAACTGGAGCATGTCCCAAGGAGGGCGACTTAAACGTGTGAAAGGTCTGGAAAACCATGCCCTATGAGGAAACGCCTTAGGAGCTGGGGATGTTCGCCTGGAGAAAAGAAGTTTAAGAGTGATATGAGCCCTATTTAATATTTGAAGGATGTCATATTGGGAGGGAGCAAGCTTGTTTTCTGCTGCTCCAGGACTAGGACCCGGAGCAATGGATGCAGCTGCAGGAAAAGCGATTCCACCTCAACACTAGGAGGGAACTTCCTGACAGTAAGGGCTGTTCGACAGTGGAACACACTTCCTAGGAGGTGTAGGTGGAGTCTCCCTCCTTGGAGGTCTTCAAACGGAGATGATGGCCATATGATGCTTTGATCTGGATTTCCTGCATGGCAGGGGGTTGGACTGGATGGCCCTTGCGGTCTCTTCCAACTCTATGATTCTATGGTAAGGGGACAGGGCTAAGCACTCCTCTCTTTAGGTGTTGAATCCACCTAGGTAACTGACACTTGAACATGGTTTTAGTCACATTAAGAATGCATGTGTGGTGTGATGGGATCTGTGTATGAGAAAGACCAGATATAAGTATGTATAGGAATGTGTACACAGGTTGAATCCCCCTCACCAGAAATGCTTGGAACCAGAAGTGTTTTGGATTTCAGATTTTTTCAGATTCTGGAATACAGTGGTACCCCGGGTTACGAATTTAATTCGTTCCGCCGCCGCGTTCGTAACCCGAAATCCTTCGTAAGCCGAAAAAGCCATAGGCGCTAATAGCGAAAGCCGCGATTTCGTGCGAAAAAGCGCCGAAAAGCACCAAATTTTTTTTCGTAACCCGAAATAACCTTCGTAACCCGGAACAGTTTTTTTCTATGGATTTTTTTCGTAACCCGGAAATTTCGTAAGGCGGCGCATTCGTATCCCGGGGTACCACTGTACCTGCATATATATAAATTAGCTATCATGGAGATGGGGCCTAAGCCTAAATATAAAATTTATTTATATTTTGTATACCCCTGAAAGTAATTTTTTACATAATATTTTTAATGGTGTTATGCAAGAAACAAAGGTTTTGTACATTAGAAAAGCCAAGGTGTCACTATCTGGATAAAGGATACGCAGGCTGTACATGAGAACGTACAGATGTGTAGCAGAGATAGAGGGAAACAGGCAGACAGGCAAGGGTAAGTCAGAAGCAGAGAGAGAGAGAGAGAGCGCACACGTGCAACTCTGAATTAGGGCTTCTAGCTAAATTTTAGCTCCTAAAACTCAAAGACAGAGAAGGATAAGAGGACAAAAGAAATAATATGAATCTCACAAAGCACAAATGGGCAAATCACAGAGCCTGTCCACTGCTACCTAACCTCTTCTCTGCAGTCAAAATGTCAGTGATGCATATCCCCCTGGATGCCATTTTTGTACAAGCTTGTTTCAGGCTGATGCAAAGCCAACTCTCAATTTTTCATAAGGGGTGGAGGAAAGATGCAAACTGCACACTCCACATCCCCTGCATTTGTTCTGCACCACAAGCAGGCCATGAATAACGGGCTGCTCACCTCCACTGTAACCAAGGGGACCTCTCAGTTTGGAGTTAAGTTGGGGCAAAAGAAAGACTCTATAAATTCAGCTCTCAAGGACAGAACACTTCTGTAGTATATGTGTTTGTGTATGTGTGAGAGAGGGGGGGGCGTTTTAAGGGCCATACGTACACTAGCACAACTCCACCCAGTCAGCATCAAAGCAAGTCAATATTTTTTCAAAGACAAGCACAGCTTTTTAGAAATTCAGCCATATCTTCCATTCCAACCCCCCCACTGCAATATTCTCCATGCAAACACAGGTCCATACCATGTAGACCCAGAATGGGTGGGCTCAGGGGTGGCGGGTCTGGAAAAGTAAATTTCACAGTATATTCCTTTGGCCGCTTCAGGAGTTCTGGGGCCTCACTGGCCTCTTCATCTGGATTCTTCTTGCGGCATTTCTGTTGTTTGCGGGTCAGGGCTTCCTTCGTCTGCTTTTCCTAGAGATGGCCAGAACAAAACAGTATTTAAGTTATCAAAATATTTATATCCTCTCCTGAAACACAGTATCTCGGGCCAGCATATTTGGGATCATTTCAAAACAATTTAAAACAGGAAGAAATAATTTAAACAGACTCAAAGTACATTAAACAATGTGACAGTTTTAAATAAGACTGTTTAAAAACTGCTTAAGACACTTTAAAACCATGCACATGTACAGATTTGAATGAAATCAGTTACTAACCCATAGCCTTTAGTTAAAACATTAACACTGTTTCTTTTAAAGTAACACCCAAAATTCACAAAACAGTGATACCTTTGTTAGATCAACCAAAATGTACAAATATATGTTGCAAGCTTTCATCAGGCAAAGGGAGCAACACAGAAAGACATTTCCTTTGAGATACAGGTTACCTTAGTCCTTTGCAAGGCTATCAGCCTCCCTTGTTAGGCAGAGAGCATTGAATTTCTCAAGAAGCCTCCATGCTGTTGCATTTGGAAAACTTTTACGCAACCTGGATCTCAACAGAAATATCTTTTTGTGTTGCTAATGGAGTTTAATTTTTATTTCCTGGAATTTAGGACTCTTTAGCTCCCAGAACCCACAGGGCCAAAAGGAGATGTGGCCTACCTACATAACTATCTCTCCATAACATCTTAACTGAGAACATTATCATCTTGACAAAATGTAGGCCTGGTGACTCTACTATTCCCCTTATTTTATCTTGACTGTTGTGTCTTCAAGTCATTCTGGACTTATGGTGACCCTGAGGCGAAACAATCACAGGGTTTTCTTGGTAAGTTCCTTCAAAGGGGGTTTGCCATTGCCATCCTCTGAAGCTGAGAGTGTGACTTGCCCAAAGTCACCCAGCAGGGTTACAGGCCAAGCAGGGATTCATACATATACAGTGGTACCTCGGGATACGAAATACCCAGGTTACGAAATTTTCGGGATACGAAAAAATCCCATAGGGAATTATTGTTTCGGGTTACGAATGTTTTTTCGGGTTACGAAAAAACTTTTGGTGCTTTTTTCGGCTTTTTCGCACGGAATCGCGGCTTTTCCCCATTAGCGCCTATGGCAATTCGGCTTACGAAGGCTTTTCGGGTTACGAAAGCGGCCGCGGAACGAATTAATTTCATAACCCGAGGCACCACTGTATACAGTGCTACCTCGGGTTACGAAATTAATTCGTTCCGCCGCGGCGTTCGTAACCCGATACATTTCGCAACCCGAAAAAGGCTTTTCCGAAGCGCGGCTAGCGGCTGGAAAGCCGCTAGCCGCGCTTCGCATTTGAACTTCGCGCCGAAAAAACTTTCGTAACCCGAAAAAAATATCGTAACCCGGAACAGTTTTTTCCTATGTAACTTTTTCGTATCCCGGAAATTTCGTAACGCGATCAATTCGTATCCCGGGGTACCACTGTACATACTTTATTGCTTTTGGCCAATGGCCATTGTAAAATCAAGGTAATAATACAATATACATAAAATTTCCATAAAAACAATATACAATAAATTGTATCAAATAGCAAAAGTTTAGTATTAACAATTGTGGACAACTTAGATAACATGAATATGTTAAAATTCACAGTTGGACCCTTTTAGATCAAGTTATCCCCATTACAGGGGACAGCAATCTCTATGTATTTCTTCCTAGTCTTTTTAGCAGCAAGAGCAAACAATGCTATGCACCAGGTCACATATTTATCTGTGTCCATAAGGAGGTAAAGTACTTTTTCTTGAGAGTTTGAAAAGATTTTATTATTGATTAAGGATAAAATAAAACAATCCCTAGGATCTTTATACAAAGGGCAACAGGTTAAATAATGTACCAAATCCTCTGAATATGGGCAGCCAACAATACATCTCTGTTCGTTTCTCGTAACCTTTTTAAGCCTTCCATCTCTTTCAGCTGAATCAAACATGTTAAGCCTCAGTTCTGTGAAGGCTTTACGCAACTGGTCAAAAGTAAGACTGTCAAAAATAATCCGGATGATCACAAAATTGTCTGGGGCTATAATATAAAGGGGCACATGGAGATTCATGAACAGTATGTAAATCTGCAAGGGTAGTAACTTCTAATATTGTATTATTTATTTTTACCTTCCTTGCAGGATAATCTAAACCTGCTAATTCACTCATTGAAAGACCATACTTAGTAATTAATTGGGCTGCCCCATGAACCCAATTATTAGCAGGTAATCCATTATTAAGTTCCAAAAGACATTTTTGGTAATCTAGAGTTTGGCATCTCTTGGATCTTAAACCAATAACACAAGATCCTTTTATCTATTTGGCTTTATAAAGTTGGAACAGAGGTTTCAAGACGAATCATAGCAGTTAGTGTCCCTAGGAAGTCCTAGTAATGCCTTTAAAAAATAATTCTGAGGCACTTCCAGACCTGGGGCCTTAGGTATGCCCCAGATCTCTGCCCCATAAAGGATTTGTGCCAGAGTTTTAGCTTTAAAGACCATTAGAGCAGGGTTTACTAAATTGTCTCCCTTATTAACAGCAAAGCTCAAGGTTGCTTTGGCCGAACTATGAGCTTGGATTTTAATGTTTGTCATATGTTGTTTCCAGGATGCTGATTCAGAAAAGAAAATTCCTAGATATTTAAAGGATTTAACTTGATTTATTATATGTTCATCTAAATGCCAAATGTGTTTTGCAGCGCGTACTCTGGCCTCGCTCAAACCACTATACCAGAATGGCTCTCTATTATTAGGAATGAGAGTAAAAAAAATACTGCAGTGTCACAGTTCCATAAAGCCAGTGTAGTGCAGAAGTTTGAGGGCTCTATTAGAATGCTGGGAAAAAGTCATTCAAAAACCCACTGGGCAAGTCACACTCCATTAGCCTAAGAAGAAGGTAACGGCAAACCTCCTTTAAATAAATCTTGCCCCAAAATGCCATAATGGGGTTGCCATGAGTTGGAGCAGATGTGAAGGAACACAACAACAACAAGAACAACATCAAGCAACAGTTCCATAAACTAATTCAACAAGAACTTTCTGCTTCTCTGGACCACTCTGCTATCAGACGGCCCACAAAGCTCAGTACAAATACACAGCATTTTTGTTCCTCTGCAGCTGTGTGTCACATAGAAGAATATGAATTGGATGCTTACTGCCTGCTTTGTGGACTTTCCTCCGGCCTTGAGGTCTTTCAGCTTCTTCTCTTGTTTCTCATATTGCTTTAGCAGCTCCTTCTGTTTCTGCTGATACATTTTCTTGAAAGTCACTGAAAAGAGAGAAGAAGACAAACATTCATACATTCAGAAACTACTTGAATGAATCTAGCTATTTATCAAGTCTAACAAGCTGCATCTAGTAGTGGTCAACCACATGGTGAAACAGGCATGGTCATTGCTAACTCTTAACAACAGTTGTTACATAAGCACATATCCATTCTTAGTATAGCCTAGATGTCCATCTCACCATTATCAATTAAATCGGCACTGTAGGGCAGCCTGTCAAGACTACTTAGAAACATAATATCTGGAAGGCCATTGCAACATTCAACAACAGATGAACACACAGATTAACATGTAAATCACTTCCTCTCAACCAAGGGTCACACAGTATATATACACACCTCACTCACTCCCATGCCAGGATTCTCTGAAGATGCCAGCTACAGATGCTGGTGAAACGTCAGGAATAAATTCTTCCAGAACATGGCCATGTAGTCTGAAAACCCCACAAAAAACTACAGCAAATACCCCTGCTCTATAGTCAATGGCCTATAGGTGTTATCAGGTTATATACCATATTAGCAGGCCAAGAAATTGACAAAATTAAATTCATTTAGATGAACCAGGCATTCCTGTACTGCCTCTCGCTATGTTTCCTGTATTGTGTCCTCTGTTCCATTCTGAAAAAAAATCCTAGGCTCAGAGATATCTAAGCATGTACCATTTGCCTTTGTAAATTTTTGACATCTATTGGGTCTAGGGAATATTTGTTGTGTGCCTTCAAGTCAACACCAACTTATAGTACCCTATTATTGGGTTTACACAATAAGATTTGTTCAGAGGAAGGCAATGTGAAAACCTCTAGTCTCTGGGACCAGCTGGACTAAATCCAAAGGTATTAAAAGAACTGGCAAATGTAATCTCAGAGCCATTGGCAATAATCTTTGAGAGCTCCTGGAGAACAAGAGAAGTTCCAGCAGACTGGAAAAGGGCAAACATTGTCCCCATCTTCAAAAAGGGAAAAAAAGAGGATCCTAACAATTATCACTTAGTTAGTCTGACATTAATACCAGGAAAGATTCTAGAACAGATAATTAAACAAAGAACCTGAAAATATTTAGAAGGGAATGCCATAACCACAAGAAGTCAACATGGATTTCAGAGAAAGAAGTCATGCCAGACTAATCTGATCTCTCTCTTTTTTTAAAAAATAAAATTACTAGTTTGGTAGATGACGGGAATGCTGTGGATACAGTATATCTTCATTTCAGTAAAACCTTTAACAAGGTTCCCCATGACATTCTTGCAACAAGTTAGTAAGATGTGAGTTAGCCAATGCAACTGTTACATGGATTTTTAATTGGTTGACCAGCCAATTAGCAACTTCATTTCCCCCAAAATCTGACATTTCTCCTTCCCACCTCCTTTCACTGCCAAGGATTTAAAGGAGAACTTACTGTAATTTCCTCGATAGTAAAAGAGCTTCTGCATGTCCAAGTGGATGATATCAGTGCAGACATCGTCCAGGAAACCCTGGTCATGGGAAACAATCAGGAGGGTCTTCTTCCATGTCTGGAGGTAGCTGTTAGGAAGCAAAGAAGTGGGAAAATGAAGAATAAATACTGTTTTATCCCATTCCTTCTCCCATCATGACAATTTGGTATTTTCTTACATCACTGCGGATGTAATCAAGCATTTGGATGAGCCAAGGCTGAGGGAAACATCCTCTAAATAATCATAGGGCTTTTTGAATCACTTCAGTTTTATTTCAAAATAATAAAGAGAATAAATGCCACTCCTTCTCACCCTTAGCTGCCAGTGTACAACAAATATCCAGAATTTAGATGTGTGACTACCAAGCCTCAGTACCAAATTTGTTTGTAAGACCTTTCAGACACACACACACATTTACTTCAGAGTAAGATTTCAGAATAAAAATGGCATACAGCAGATAGAGGCAAACTATAGCCCTCCAAATGTTTTTGGACTGCAACTCCCATCAACCCTTGCTAGTATAGGCAATGATGAAGAATGCTGGGAGCTATAGACTAACAACACTGGGTTCCGAGTAGGTTGGAGCAGGTTGAGGTACTGTAAAACTCTTGTCAAATGGGATGAAGGTACCGTACATACTCGACTGTAAGTCAATCTCGCATATAAGTCAAGGTCAACTTTTGAGGCCAAAATTATGGATTAGTCCAGGGTCAGATTTCAGGAGGCAGCCTGGCTGGGGACAGGCTGCAGAGTGGTCACCCTTTCCAGCCTCTCTGCAGCTGGGCTTTCTCTTGCAGAGGCAGCCTGGCTGGAGAGAGGCTCAGATCAAGTACTGCACTGACTCGTGTATAAGTCAACCCAGGTTTTTTGGGTCAATTGTTTGACCTAAATTTCTTGACGTATACACGTGTATATACGACACCAGTCTTCCTCCAGTTCCCAAATCCCAACTTTCAGCTATAGCTGTCCTTGGAAACCTGAGGGAGGGGGTATCCACAAACACCCACCTCTCTTCTTGTCAAAGAGACAAGCAGCCATAGTAACTGGCCCACTCTTCCTCAAATGAAGTTGACTAGTAGCTTACTTGTTAAGCCAGATGACAGCATTGAGATCCAGATGGTTGGTGGGCTCATCCAGCATCAGTAATGTAGGTTCCATGAACAGTGCTCTGGAAAGGAAAAACAGTTAGTCAGGAACCCTCTGGAATGCCACATAACTAGTTAGGAAGGAAGCTAATTGGCAGGCAAGGATTAGGAGCTTATGAGAACAGAGCCCCTGGAAAGCTGGACATTCCTCCATTTTAGGGCTAATGAGAGAGGCTAATCATTGTATATTCCTGCATGGGAGGGATTGGAATTGATGGCCCTTGAGGTCTCTTCCAATTCTTCAATTTTTTATTCTAGGGCTGCTCTACTTCCACAAGAGAAATACATTATTGTTTTGTTTCTAACATAAGACACATCAGGGTCACCAGTTCAGCCTATGATGTGTTCCTGGTCATCATACCCACTCCACATCTGCCACTGAAGAGACAGCTCTGCTACTTCACCTTGCTTTCTGAGCACAGGGAAAGCGAGGGACACCTCAACATCAACATCATCCTACTCAGCTGTGAAGGGGAAACCCCCTGTCACATCAAACTGGTTCCGACCCAAATGTATTTATTTATTATCCATATTTTCTTGAACATACCAATCTCACCAGACCTCAAGTAACTAAGCAAGATCAGGACTGATTTAAGACTTGGATGGAAGACTAGTAGGGAATACCAGAGATCAAAGTAAGGTTAAGATTACTGCCTGAAATCTTGAAGATGGTCCAATAGTATGACTAAGTGCTAGGCAGCTTCCTATGAATAACTTTCCACCTCTCTCAACAATATACCATTTGACTATTAAATTTAATCATCTCTAATCACATAGGCTACCTGGCCAGGGATACTCTCATTCGCCAGCCTCCAGAGAATTTCTTGGTTTGCCGGTTCTGCATCTCAGGATTGAAACCCAAACCAGCTAGAATTCTCCGAGCTTTGGCTTCTGCTGCCGCTGCACCTGTAGCCCGTATTTCTTCATAGATCTGGTGATAAAGCAGACAGAATTAATAAGAAATGTGATTGTATATTATCATGGGAAAACCCCATAATAGTTTACCTTAGGGTTACATAGGTCAGAAACAATGAAGGCACACCACCACCACAACAACATGGAAAATCTACCATTCCAGATGGTACAGTAATCCCCAGAGGGTAGACATGATGATGAGACAAGGGGATGCCCAGTAGAATGGCTAAATAAAACCAGTACTCCCTATTCTGCTCTCAAGCCATTTTACATGTTGTGCAGTCCATTCTTATTCTTCCACATTCTTTTTTTTCTTTCCCATTCCACTTCTCTGAAATGTCTACACAACATTAAAGACCTTCATATCCATTAACTGTATTCATACTCTCAGCAGAAGTTATACTCAATGAGACAACTCAAATAGTTCACACCATAGTCTTTTCAGCAGCAGGGAAGTCTAGATGAGTTTCAGATTTAAACAAGTGACAAAGACAATGCAAACAGTTTGAACACTGAAGGGCACTTTTACTTGATCAATGACTTGGATGAAAGAATTGGGGGCATACTTATCAAATTTGCAGATGACACCAAATTAGGAGGAGTACCTAATACCCCAGAGGACGGAATCAAAATTCAAAATGACCTTAATAGATTAGAATGCTGGGCCAAAGCTAACAAAATGAATTTCAACATGGAGAAATGTAAGGTACTGCACTTACAGCGGAAAAATGAAATGCACAGATATAGGATGGGGGAAACCTGACTGAACGAGACTACATGTGAAAGGGATCTAGGAGTCCAAGTATACCACAAATTGAACATGAGTCAACAGTGCGATGTGGCAGCTAACAAGGTCAATGAGATTTTAGGTTGCATCAATAGAAGTATAGTGTCTAGATCAAGGGAAGTAATAGTGCCACTGTATTCTGCTTTGATCAGGCCCCACCTGGAATATTGTGTCCAGTTCTGGGCACCTCAATTTAAAAAGGATGTTGAGAAACTGGAGCGTGTCCAAAGGAGGGCGACTAAAATGGTGAAAGGTCTGGAAACCACACCCTATGAGGAACAACTTAGGGAGCTGGGGATGTTTAGCCTGGAGAAGAGAAGGTTAAGAGGTGATTTGATAGCCCTGTTTAAATACTTGAAGGGATGTCATATTGAGGAGTGAGCTAGCTTGTTTTCTGCTGCTCCAGAGACTAGGACCCAATGGAGCAATGGATGCAAGCTACAGGAAAAGAGATTCCACCTCAACATTAGGAGGAACTTCCTGACAGTATCATTCCCCCCTCCATGCATAATTGAGGTTGCGGATCTGAGATCTGCGAGTTAGCAGGGCGACTACACAACACCTAGAAAATTTTAGAAATAAAGTAGACTGGTGGGGGGGGGGGATGAACAGAATGGAATGAAGGAGAGAAGAAAAAAGGAAGATGAAAACAGTTAATAATAATAATAAATTTTATTTTTATACCCCTTTTCCAAAATATTAAAGAAGTGTACACAAAATTCAAAACCATTTACAAACACATCATAAAATAGATAAAACCAATAACACAATACAGTATACAAATCTAAAACAATCATTCAAAAGGGTGAGCCAGGAAGTTGATGGAATCAAAGTACACTAATTCATTTTCCAGAGGGGAAGGCTTGACAGAAGAGGAAAGTTTTTAGCCTCTTTTTGAATGTTTCTAGAGGGGTGATCAGGTGGAGTTCCTCGGGAAAACTGTTCCAGATTTTTGGGGCTGCTACTGAGAAGGCCCTCTGGGATGTAGTAGTATATTTAGATGATGGAATTTCTAGCAAGTTCTTCCCAGTTGTTCTGAGTGTGCAGGGCGGATTATATGGGGAGATGCGGTCCCTCAAGTAACTCGGGCCCAAGCCATGTAGGGCTTTATAGGTAATAACCAACACCTTGTATTGTGCTTGGAAGCGAATAGGCAGCCAGTGCAGATTTTCAGAATAGGTGTTATGTGGTCAAACCTGGAAACACCAGTGACCAATCTGGCTGCCATGTTTTGTACTAGCTGAAGCTTCTGGGCTTGGTACAAGGGTTGCCCCATGTAGAGCGCATTACAGAAATCTAAGCCAGAGGTTACCAGAGCATGCACCACAGTTTCAAGGTCCCTTTGGCCCAGGTAGGGTCGCAGCTGGCGTATCAACCGAAGTTGAAAGCAAGCACCTCTGACCGTCGCATCTACTTGGATGTCAACTGCAGAGACGAGTCCAGAAGTACTCCTAGACTGCGAACTTCGTCCTTCAGGGGAAGTGTGACCCTATTCAGGACAGGTGGATAAACTTCCTTCCCTGGGCCTGGGGAACCTATCACCAGTACTTTAGTTTTCTCTGGATTCAAACTAAGTTTGTTTTCCCTCATCCAGCCCATTACCGACTCCAGGCAGGCATTCAGAGGAGAGACGCCATCCTTAGTCACTGAATCAGTCAGGGGCACAGAGAAGCATATTTTTTTGCATCAGCTAGCCTCTTATACTTATCATGCATCACTGCAGAAGATACATGTTAGAATTATTAGACCCATAGCAGAGCTAAGCAATCTGTGGACCACCAGTTATTGTTGGGCTCTCACTTCCATGCACCCCAGCCAGCTTGGTCGGTAGTGGGAAATAATGGTGGTAGTGGCTCTTTGAGAACTGGAGGGCTATGGGTAGCCCAACCCTGGCCTGGCCTAGAGAAAGAGGTGCCTCGTTAAGAAAAAGCATGAGTTACCCCTTAAAATGCTTTGACCATTTTGTCACAACCACAAGCAGAGTGGCTAGGCATGATTCCTTACACTCTTTGAAAGCATGTTTGTGGACAGAAAGTGACTTTAGAACCAACATGTGGCATTGATTTCAAGTTAAAAAACCTGTAGGTTTTTTTTTAGAAAGAGCACAACCTTCCATCTGTACTTGTAGGTCTTTGCGTTCAAAAAACACATGTTTTACCTGATGTCAGCCATTTCACTGACTCCTTTTTACCAAAGCTGTGGGCCTTCTGGAGACTAATAAACTATGAACTCCTCAGCCACTGGCCAGGCTGGCTGGGATTGATGGAAACTGGAGTTCAATATTACTGGGAGGATCAGAGGTTATGGAAAAATTCTACCTTGAGTAAATCTGCAGAACATTCTCAGGTTAGCAATTTACTCCCCCCCACCCTGGTGCCATTACCTTCTCCAGACGTTCTGCAGCTGTGTCATCCCCTTTCTCTAACTGGGCTTGTACTCGCTTCTCCTCCTCCAGCAGCTTCAGTCGCTTGGTATCAGCCTTGAGGACAGCTTGCACAGCGGGGGTTTCATCTGCAACCACCTCTGTGAAGATGAAGAAAGCCACATTGAGGAGCAAACTTTTGAAACACAAATGGCAGGGCTTCACAGTATTTTATGCTGCAGAACTTTTAGAAAACATTTGTAGTGAAAAAAAACAAAATCTTCAGTTCTTGGACTGGCTGGCCAAAAAGGGACAAGCACTTTGCTCGCTTGCTTTATATGAAGCACTGTTAATTTATGTGTTGTTGCTGTGAAAGTTTGTGTAGCTTAGAAGCAAAGAGACAGCCTAGGAAATTCCAGATGCAAATGTTGCATCTCAAAGAATCTCTCTTTTGTCCTCAGGCAAGCCACATACTCTCAACCCTGCCATGAAGGATATGGGGAAAATAATATTGCCAACTTTTAACCTGAAAAGTTACTGAAAGGTCATAACTGGTTAATACATTCTGAAGTGATCTGAACACCTGAACCTATTGTTGAAATGTTTACCATTTACTATTATTTATTTTGGTATATTTCTCCTATTTTTATTTCCTCATTTTGATGATTGTTATTGGTTTAGATATATAAAAGGTGATTCAACAAAATCATGGAGAACCACTAGACTCAAATGCCACCACAATGCTGGAGAGAGGAAATAACCTTCTTGTCTTCCTTACATGCTTCCTCAGAGGAAAATGGATCCCAGCAGATTTCCCTCTTGGCCATTTTATGCAGTTAGCCAGGATAGCTCTGGAAGACATGTAAGGGTCAGGCCTGCAACTTGCCTGCTCATCTACTAAGTGTAGTGGTGAGATTAAGACTGAGGAATCATGCATTTAAACTATGAAAGCTTGCTTGGATGAGCCTTGGATAGGTCAGGCTTAGCCCTTTTCAAGAGAGCTGTTTTTGTAGAAAATTTAAGTAGTATTCTTCTCCCAGCAAATTATTACATACACACGTAATCTTTATTCCATTTCAAAACCTAAGCACGGCTGTCCCTAGTATGACCTTGGATGGGACTCCACTAGGGAATAAGGATGTCTAGGTAGGGATAGGAAAGAATCAGACTTGAAACTCTGGAGAAAGATTGCAAGTCAAGAGCTTCATGGAATAGTGCTATAAGGCACTTTCCTGCATTCCTATTTTGGTATGTCCAGCTTGGAGACCTCCACACTTTCACCACATCCGAACTCTCCAAAAATGAGACTATCCCATATTCCATGTAAAAGACACATAATTTGTGTGTACAGTATCCAAGCTTCAAGCCCTGGCATTTTGTGGTAAAAAGGCTTTAAAGTAGCAAAACCTTCTGTCCAAGACAAAAAAAAAAAATCTGTCCAAGATACAGGAAAAATGGTTTTAACCTGAACTTGGAATATTAATGCAGACAGGCCAGAGGGCTCTCTCAGTATAAGGTAAATTCCATCCCCCTCCACCTTACCTTGTTCACAAAGCAATACATCAATATTGGGAGGGATGCTCAGAGCCCGGTTGGCAATATGTTTTAGCAACGTGGTCTTGCCTTTTCTGAAAAGAAATAGCAGGAAACTTTTTCAGGGGTAGTGCACATACAAGCAGCCAGAACCATCAAAATGTTTCCATCCAAAATTCTTTAGTGGCAAATTGTAGTGTTAACATTTGCTGTTATTTGCCTGCAAGTTGGCTTTGACATATGGCAATCCTATGAATGAGAGACCTCCAAGATCTTTGGTCATCAAGTGCTCTGGCAAACTCAGAACTCTGGCTTTCTTTATTGAATTTAATCCACCCAAAATGAGATTTTCCTCTCCCTCTGCTGCATTCTGTTTTACTGAGTATTATTATCTTTCCAGGGAGTCTAATCATGTCATCTCTTGATCTGAACACAGTATGATACTCTCAATTTAGTCATTATAGTATTAAGGCATAATTCAGCCATTATTTGCTCTATGAACTATTCATCTGTCTTTTTGCCAGTTCAAGGTATTGCAGAACTCTCCTCTAGCATCAAATTTCAAATGAGTTTATTTCCTCCCCCTTACAGCTTTCTTCACTGGTAAAATTCAAAGACTTAGCCATGTTAGTCTGGAAAATCAATATGCAAAGAGATTGTGTAGCACCTTTGAGATTAACTGAATGAAAGCTATCATCTTCTCTCTTTCAGTTAGTCTCAAAGGTGCTACACAATCCCTTTGCATACTGATTTTCCAGACTAACATGGCTAGGTCTTTTAATTCTGCCAACGAGATCTTGTAGTACAATTGAGACTAACTGAGACGAAGAAGTTGGTAATGTAAGCATTCACAGACATAGGTCTACTTCATCAGATACGTACCTTTCTTCACAGTTCAAGTTTCACACCCATGTGCAGAATTTGGAAATACAATGGCATGGATATCCACATGATTAGTAAAAATATTTACAGCCCCCACCCTCCCACAAATCACCCTGAACAGTGTGCAATTAACAGTTTGGGTAAATGAACAAAAAAGTAGGCCTTAGGCCACACCTTATTACACTTACCCATTTGGCCCCACCAGGCCATACCGTCGCCCAGCCACAATATATAGGTCTGCATTGACAAACAGTTCTTTTCCATGAGCCGAGATGCTAAACTTTTCCAGCTGCAATGGAAAGTATAAAGTATTAGAGTTCTTTTCCTGTTCGTAAGCTGCTGCTTTTGCTATTTCATTTTTGCCATTTTGATACTGTATTCTATTGCTTTTACTGTTTTTGTGAGTTTCCCTGTTCTCTCATGAAACATCTCCTTGCCTGAAACACTGGAGAGCTACTGTCAGTCAGAGTAAGAAATACTGAGCTAGGTGGACTGCAGCTTATTATCAGGGAATGAGTTTCAAAGCTCTCAGGTACACCCTCTCTGCTTAAAATGGTTTGACTGGGTACATTTGAAACTGCACCCAAGAACGTGCACATGTGAACTGCTTCCTTTGAGCAACAGCTTCACCTCAAGTTTGATCAACTTCTTTATTTAGTGACAAACGCCAAGAGAAAGAAATTAAATTTAATATAGGTCATAGGAAAAATGGAGAAAAGACTTGGATGATACAAAAAAGTCACCCTAGAGAAATAAGATAGAAGGCGAGGAGGAAGGGTACCTTAATGTCAGATGCATTTTCCAGCATGGCCTGCCGTGAGGACAGTTCGGCCTGAGATACCGAGAAGTCATTTTCTGCTGCATTGGCTGCTTTCAGGCTGGCTACCTGCCGCTCAAACTCCAGCTGTTGAAACAAAGCAAGGCGTGACCACAAAATGCCAGCAAAACCAAGAGGGACCACTTTCTTTTCCCCATTATCCTTTGTCAGCTTTCACCCACTCTCAGCATATTGTATCTTCTGCTTCCTTTTCCTTATCTGGCATGCTATTTACTGAATGTTGACTTGGCTACTGATATGAACTCAGACCTTTTAATTAAGCCAGTCTTGTCTCCAGTAATATTTTTCTCACCAACATTTCCTTCCTTTCTCTTAAATCTACAGAATTGGAGATATTCATTAAAAAAAAAAAATTCACACACACACAGACACATACACTTGCATACGCCTTAACCTTAAATTTACATTTAAGCCTGATATTTAATGCAAAAATAAGTATCAAGACAATAAATAATTCATTCATCAAGACAATACAAGGTATCAGTTTTTATATGAACTGATACTCTGTACGTAAAATGAAAAAAAGCACAACCCTGTTCCATCTGTATTTACTGGAAACCATGACCTGTATAAGTGGTCCTTTGCCTTACACGGGGGATCTGTTCCAGATCCTGCCGCGTAAGGCAAGTTCCGACTATGAAAATAATGGGGCTTGTGCACGCAGTGTACTACAGCGTGTGCACCATACAGTAAATGGTGTGGGGCTTTCAGCATAAAATGAAAGCTGCATAAAAGGCGCCCGCGCATGACGTGGGCACACTGTACAATTATAATATTTAAATATCAACCAGGTTATTGAACTGATGGAACACACTGCAGCATAGATTTTAATTCATGTTCTTCCATTCTGAGGGTGGCCTACTCTCCTTCAATGGAGGTTTTTAAGCAGTAATTAGATGGCTACCTCTTTGGGATGTTTTAACAGTGGATTGCTGCACTAGCAAGAGGATGACCTTGGGGTCCATTCCAACTCTATGATTCTACACCTGAAAATTTGCATGATGTAGATTAGTGATTTGGATTTCAGCTGCACAATTCCCATTGGCTATGATGACTATGATGGTTTTCTGGGAGCTGAAGTCTAAAATGTACAGAAGGTAAAAGGTTTCCCACCCATTGTAATCCTAATCCTAATCCCACGATCCTAATTCAGGACACCGTGGGACTGATTCTGCCTTCCACAAAATAAGGTCTTCAATAAAACCCTAAAGACAATATCCCAAAAGGGAGGAGGACAATTCCAGGAATCTGGAAATACAAGAGGAGTCAATAATACGATCACTGTCAAGAAAAAAAAACAAGAGCAATCTATGAGCTACTATACTATATTATACTATACTATAGAAATAAGAGTTTCCAGGATAAGGAGATTCAATACCCAGCATAGATCTAACCTGCTTCTTGAGTTTCTTCTTCTCCTTTTTGCTGAGGTGCGCATAGGGATCGTCCTCCTTCTTCTCTCCCTCCTCTTCTTCATCCTCTGACTGCTACAGAATTCATGGGAAGCCATTTTGTGTTAGTAAATGATGATGGGGAGGAAAACCAAGACTATTTCCTACTGAGCTTTTGGAGACTCCTACACCCCCTTCTCCCATTCACTATCAGGTAGCTCCATAACATGTCTTCTGCCCCCTGGCCAGCCCAAGGCATTTTACTGACAAAACAAAATTACAAGACAAAAATAAAATTTCAACTCACTCTTCAACATAGAAATCCCGCTCGACTAGCAGTTGAATCCTGCATCAAGACTAGCAAAGAGAGAATCTTTCAGTCACAACCAAGTACAGCAGGCTAGATTATGGTTAGAAGGGCAGGCCATGTGAGCCATGAAGCTCTGTCTGGTTCCCATCCCATAGCCTCTGTTGCCTGAGTGACCTGTATTGGTCTTTTTAATGCCAAGGCCCAGGCCCAACCTATTCCTACTAAATATGTGCAAGGAGGCAAGAAACATTTCTTCAGGATCTCCTCAGCCTGCACAGGGAAAAAAAGGCTGTTTCATGTCCCAGTGCTAAGGGTAGGTCAAGGGCTGAAAAGCCAACCGCCCACACCTCTCCCTGGCCTACCTTCCTTTCTTTCATCTATCTCCCATGGCATTCTACATAGAATGGGGACAAAGAGGGATGAAAGAAGAGGAAAGGCTCAGTAGCTTTCAGGCCACGATGCATGAAACACTTCAGCAGGGTGATGTGGGTACCTCCTCAGACTAATTTGAATGTGGGCTAGACAAGGCAACTATTATATGGATTTGTAATTGGTTTACCAGCCAAACCCAAAGGGTGCTCAGCAATGATTCTTCTTTGTCCTGGAAAGAAGTGACCAGTGGGGTGCCACAGGGTTCTGTCCTGGGCCCAGTGCTATTCAACAGCTTTATCAATGACTTGGATGAAAGAATAGAGGGCATGCTTATCGAATTTGCAGATGACACCAAATTAGGAGGAATAGCTAATACTACAGAGGACATGATCAAAATTCAAAATGACCTGAATAGATTAGAAAGCTAGGCCATAGCCAACAAAATGAATTTCAACACAGAAAAACATAAGGTACTGCACTTAGGCAGAAAAAATGAAATGTATAAATATGGGATGGGGGACATCTGGCTTAATGAGACTACATGAGAAAGGGATCTAGGAGTCCTAGTAGGCCACAAGTTGAACATGAGTCAACAGTGTGATGTGGCAGCTAAAAAGGCCAATGCAGTTCGAGGCTGCATCAATAGAAGTATAGTGTCTAGATCAATAGAAGTATAGCTGCATCAATAGAAGTATAGTGTCTCGGCAACACAATTCAAACAGGATGTTGACAAATTGGAGCGTGTCCAGAGGAGGGTGATCAAATGGTGAAGGGTCTGGAAACCATGCCTTATAAGGAAAGACTTAGGGAGGTGGGTATGTTTAGCCTGGAGAAGAAATGGTGAAGGGGTGATATGATAGCCCTGTTTAAGTATTTGAAGGGGTGTCACACTGAAGAGGACCCAGAGCAATGGATGCAAGCTACAGGAAAAGAGATTACACCTCAACATTAGGAGGAACTTCTTGACAGTAAGAGCTGTGTGACAGTCAAACACATTCCCTCCGAGTGTGCTGGAGTCCCCTTCCTTAGAGGTCTTTAAACAGATACTAGATGGCCATCTGTCAGGGATGCTTTGATTGTGATTTTCTGCATGGCAGTGGGTTGGACTGGATGGTCCTCTCTATTTCAATAGAGAGATGGACTAGTCATATAGGTATTGGAATACGCAAAATATTTTATACACATCCAGTGGGGCCTGGAGCTTGGGGTTGCTGCTCAGCATTCTCATATCAGGATGCAATGTGAACAAAGCCAAGCTGAGGGGAAGAACTGAAAATCATCGGGACAAGAGTCCTTTACCGGCTGGCTGCTTGGTTTGGACTTCTCTTTGCCTTTTGTGGACGATTCCTTTTCATCATCTTCATCCTCTTCTTCCTCTTCTTCATCATCCATTTCCTCATTATCTAGAGCAGCAAACATGTTCTGTAGAATGCAAGGAACATGCAAGTAAGCATACAGAATGCTCCAGACTCTGTTCCTCTGAAAGCTTTTTGAAATTCTGGGAAATTTCTGGGCAAAAGATTCCTGTAGTCCATCTGTCTTGTTGAGACTGCCTGAAGTCTCTATATAGGCTGTACCCTTGCTCTGATGTAACTTGCACACTTAGGCGGGATACAGACCACCCAAAAAGGGTGGTCTCCCCGCACCTTGTTTTGCTGCATGAGGGAACCGCAGTGGACAAAACGCGTGGCTCCCTCATGCAGCAAAACGAACACACAAAAAGCTGGTTCTTTCTGCAATGTCATAAGGACATCGTAGTGTGCCAATGGCACACTGGCACACTCGTGACGTCCTTATAGGGGTGTGACATGCGGACGCTAAGCATTTGTCGTGTCAAAATGGCGGCACCCGTGTGTGATGGGCGCCGTCATTTTGACGCCCTCGTCATGTGCTAGGGGTGATGCACCCTCGGCCAACACCTAGCATGTGACGGGCGCTGCAAAGGCCTGTCTAGGTCGGGCCTTAGTTGGGTCTGAACATTTCCAACCACAGTTTTTGGTATATACTTTTAAATATAATGTTGTGTGGTGTAATAGCTTGAGCACTGGACTATCACTCTGCAGATCAGGGCTTGGTTCCCCACTCAGCCATGGAAATGCACTGGATAACCCTGGGTGAGTCACATGCTCTCAGCTGCAGAAAACCCCATGATAGATTTGACATAAAACTTATAAATAAATTAAATAAAAGATTGACATAAGTTGGAAAGGATTTGAAGGCAAAGAGCAACAGCATCTTTCCCAGGCTATAAACCCATATGAAGCAATACATACCCAAAGCCTGGAAGATAGAAGTAAATGGAAAATCCTAGTGATTATTTAAATTTAGTTTTTAAAATACCTGTATTTATTTATTTATTTGTATGTATGTATTTGAAATGCTGAAAGCCCCTGAAAGGAAGAGGAACAGGAGAAGGAGAAGGGATGTGAAAACTTAATGAAAGCATGGAAAACAGCAAGGATAGTCAAATTAACACAGAATATATAGGGCCAAAATGGGGGAGGGGAAATTTAGAACCTAATTATTTTTAGGGAACTTGGTGAATCAACCATTCTGTAACTTCAGGGGCAAATGCCAATGTACGTATTATAAAATTAGGATCTGACAAAAGCAGTGGTAGCTTTTGCTCTGATAGGAGAAGACAGCAAACAATGGAACCTCATCTTTCTTCCAGTCAGTCACCTTGCTTCTTCTCCAGTCACCAAGGCCTACCATACAGCACTCTCGAACCGCCAGATGTTGACACTAACATCAAGAGGATATAAGATCAGGCTTCCTTACCTTGGCTGGTTGATTCTTTTTCCCTTTGGATTTTTTTGCAACTTCCTCAGGCTCAACAGTCTGTTTGGTTGCAATCTGAAAAAAGAACAGAGAGTAATGAAATCTCAGCTTTAAGATGAACTAGTCTAGCTTTGCAAATAATGGTACAAAAATTAATTGTTCACTAAAGAAGTAGTATCTTGGCCATGGAAGAAAGGTTGGCATCCTGTCCAGTACAGAAACCCAAGATATCATGTGTGCTGGAAGAAGAGCAGAAGAAATGAGTGACTGGTTTTCCTTCCTTGATAGCCTAACTTGCAAGACATATGGAGAAATCCATCCCTCCTCCATTAATCCACTAATTTACCTGCATGGAATTCCTTGTCACCTATGCCTATCAAGCTGAGTTTACCACTTCAACATTTAATCTTAACTTCAGAGAAGTTTTCATGGCTGCAGACTACATGTCATTACCCCCCAAAAGAAAAAGATACAGAACAAGAAACAAATACATTGCACCCTTGATATCCACTGGTGTGTGGTTACAGAACCCCTATGGATACCAAAATCAATGGATGTGAAACTCCCATTATATAGAGTGGCATAGGAAAATTGTGCCAGTTATGTAAAATAGCAAAACTAAGGTTTGCTTTGTGTATTTTTTTTTAAAAAGGGGAATATTTTCAAACCGTGGATGGTTAAATCAGTGGATAAAGAGGATTTACTGTACTGACTTGTAACTTTTCACTTCCAAGCTCTGCATTGAACCTGGATAAGCCATTTTGACCAGCCACATAACCCCCAAACCAGGACCTTCTTTGTCTATCCATATGACACTTTCTGATATTCCCTTGGATTATGAATTTCCATTTTACAGCTTCCAAGTTTCCTGCACCTTAGATTTGTCCTTGGGTTTCTTAACTTCTTCACTGGCTTCCTCCTCATCACTTTGAGCAAATGCTGAGCCTCCTCTCTGAAAAAGTGAAACAGACAGACAAAATGTATAAACAGACACAACGAGCCAAATGGAAGTTCTCAACGGGAACAGCAAGAATAAACTGGTTGGGAGTGTTTCCTTCATTCTCTCCTGGATCAGAAAAGAAGTCAGCATATCTTTCAACTTCAGCTGTATATTAAAATTTGAAGCTGAAAGCAGGTAGCCTGATATTTTCAAGCAAAATTAATAGTGAGCATTAAATGCTCCCCTCCTTCCTTCCTTCAAGGTATCAAATGGGGGGAAAAACAGGTCTTGCTGCTATGGATCTCTGGTGATAATCCAGTATTCTTGGCTGTTTTCCATGGAAACTATCTACAAAATCACCTCTGTCAATTCCCCTTGCTTCCTTCTAATCTAAACCCTTAAACCCCCTTTGCAGTGAAGATAAATGTATTCTCCCTTGATCTGCATAGTTATTTCAGAGATAGAGAGGTCAAACATGGTTTTTGAGGAGAACGAGCCCCAAAAATGCAAGGAAGCATATTGTTGCCTGGTTTTGAACAAAATGATATGCTTCTCAATCTCCATATATAAAATGGGAATAAAATAAAATAAGGACATCTGAACAGGCAGAATAGTCTTAGCTGGCAGGAAAGGGTTTTGTTGTTGTAACTGTTGCTATAGGGTGGCATTTTTACTTTGGTGTGTATGTGCCTCCATGCTGACCACATGGTTTTCATAGGTTTTTCTTAGGCAAGGAGTACTCAGGAGGTGGTTTTGCCAGTTCCCTTCTCTGAAATATAGCCCACAATGCCTGGCATTCCTCGGTGACCCTGCTTAGTTTCCAATATCAGAAAATGAAAATAAAATCAAGATGAAAAACTGCATATGCATAGTAATGATAAAAATCAAGCATCAAACCTGCTGTTTTCCTTTATTCTTCTCATTTTTTCTTGCTTTTCCTCCTTGCCTCTTCCTCATCTTCCTCCTGAAAAGCAAAGAATCCATATATTTTTCTACAATGAGCAAAATAAGTAAACATTGAAAAATTGCATTAAGATGATTCAGCAATGAAAAAAATCTAAAGAAGTTGTGGAATATCCTTTTTCCTGAAGTTTGTAAGGAAAGCTGGGAGAAGACTCCAGTTTTATACCAAATGTCTTGCTCATCCGAAATTACAAATGCTCTAACCCAAGGTTTAGTTCATACCAGGACATCTATTTTTCAGTCATCTAATTCAAACCCCAGAACACCTTTTCACAACCCAGTGGTCTCCAGGTGTGCTGGGCTACGACATCCATCATCCCCAGCCAGAATGGCCAACAAGTAACCTAATATAGTACATCTGGAGAGCAGCCTGTTGCATAAGGCTGACCCTGAACATGTGAGGGAAAAAGAGAAGTTCTCCTGAGACTGTACTTCTCTGACAAGTAAAAACTACAGTATAAAGTATTTCCACGTTATCTAGTTTAAAGGGGGAAAGCTTTTAGATAAACTGATGTCTTTTCACCCCAAAACTTTTCCCTTAGATGTAAACCCTGCCAAAATCAGTGGTGGGGAATTCCCAGAAGCCCCTGTCAGCAAGGCCAAAATGAGGGATTATGAATTGATGTCCCAAACAACTAATAGGTCAGTTTCCACAGCCACAGACGACATGATGTGGGTCCAACATTTTCTGGGAACCAGATCCTCGGATACCCTAAGTGGGGCCAGAGTCAATATCAGGGTTGAAATACACTTTCTGTCCCCTGCCCCCCCAGGGTTAATATTCTCAATAGTTTAATTCTCTTTGGATGCTGTTTGTATGTTTCAATTAGCACTTCTTTGTAAGGTTCCTTGAGTAACAGCATTGGGGAAAAGAAAAGGTATAAATAGACACTACAGCAGCATCAATAATGTATAAAGCATGTGTCATACCAGTGAGTTTTGGCCCTCCTTCAAGTTTTAATGCCAGTGGTTCTAATGTGTATATGATTTATTATTATTATTATTATTATTATTATTATTATTATTATTATTATTATT